>NC_133900.1:40723061-40878061 GCF_964199755.1 Larus michahellis | reverse complement strand
TCTCTTTTTCTATTAATATTATGCTGTCATTGTTATCTTTTTTATTTGTTATTTATATTTGTTAAAGATTTGAAGCAAACAGTGCTACTTCCACTTTGTAAGAGGTGTGCCAGATTAAAAGATAAGATCTATACTCAAACTTCAGCAAAATATTCATCAGAAATTCCCACTCAAACGACATCATCTTCTCTTTTGCAGCTCTCTGCAGCTGTGCGTTACGCAAATGAGAGGTGAGCTGAAATGTGTCAGTGGCACTAGAAAACTTCAGATTGCTCCACAGAGGAAACTAACATTGCTGTGAAACCTGAAGGGAATGTTAATAGTGAGGAACCTGTTTCAAGGCTTTTCTTATTTGTAATACTCCACATGCCTCACCAACTCAACTCAGCAGGTCAGGGTTTTCTTTCAGAAAGGTTGTTACCTGAAGTACGTTTCTTTTGCTTTAACCAATTGGTAGTTATAACTATAACTGGCAGTTTTAACTACCAACTGATTGTTATTTTTTAACCTGGGAAAAAATAGAGGAAAACAAAGTTTGTCACCTAGACGTCACCAAAAAGGAAGCAGTGTTATCAAAGAAACAGCAGGTAGAATGGGACATACGACAAGTCAGGGACAGTAACCATCACCAGCTAGAAACAGTATATAAAGCTGGATTTCTCATATTGTCACATACTGCACAATTCTAATGAAGAATTAAGAAAGCATAGGTTTATATCACCTCCTCCTGTGTAAGCTGAGTAGAAAACCTAAATGTGCTAACACTTCACATTCTACATTGTCTGATCAAAATATCTGTAGAACTACCAGGGTAGCTGACAATCAACCCTAAATGAGTTTCTTAAAGAGACAATGTAAATGATATGAAGTAGACAATAAACTACTACCAAATGGAATGCTATGTTGCATGTAACTCAACTATTGTTACATTTCTACTTTGCTGTCAAAAGCCAAGACCATTCTGTTTTGTAGTTATCTTAGTTCTCTGCCAGATATTGCTATTATATGTGCAAGTATACCAAATCTGTACTGTGATAAAACATATTAGAAGCACTTCTTTTCTAAGACATCTTCTAACATACGCTTCAGAACTGCAATTCTGCTATACACATAACATCTATAATCACACCATTTTAAAACAAAATGAATCGAGTATAAAAGTACCAGTAACACCCTCACTATCCCCCAAGGCTTCACTGTCCTTGTAGTACAACATTATCACTTTCCCAGACTTACCCTTATTTTCCTGTTCAGAAATGTAGTCTAGGAAGGTTTCGACGCTCAGAATTCTCCATGGTCTCTGTCTGTCTACTAGTATTAAAAGTTCTGGCAGTACTAAGAACCACTGTAAGTTTTCTAACATCTAAATATTCCAACCATTACCAAAATCTACATGTACGTTGGCAGAGATGGCTTTTTGAAAGTTCCCTTGCAGATCAGTTGCTGCGTATTCTGATCAGTTATCTAACATACTCAGTATACCCATTAATATCAAAAGAGTTGGATATACTCAGCAGGACCAGAATGACTGAGAAAAATAACTGTGTGCTGAAGGCACAGTGGGTTTCTCAGATTCTTGGAACATCTGCCATACTGTGTATGCACTGTTCTTGTTCCATACAAGAAGATCCTAAAAACTAGGGGAATCCTAAAAACGTTATATTGCACCATATTTGAAAAGGTAGTTCACAAAGCAATCTATAAGCTATCAGTAAAAATCCAACACTGAACTTTTCTCTGCCTATAATTTACCTGATCCATAGACAGATATAGGTAAGTGCCTATAACAGATAGCAAATGGCTTTCCATGCCTGAAAGAGACTCACCTGCAGATCCAAGTCAGCCACGCCGTTTAATATCTGAGAGACTCAGTCAACTTCACCAGAGAATATAAAGAAAGTCTAAATCCTAACTGCATAGCTTTCTGTCATCTGTTCCCTGAGTCCTGCTGCTTTTGCTCTCTTCCCTGGCAGTAGAGCTACCAGGGTCTAGCTCTGCAGGGTGCTCAGTCTCCTCCTTCCTAGCCTACTCAGGCTTGGACTCAAAAGTCTCCAGCCTCATATGAAGGAGCTCAATCTTCCCTGAGTTCTCATTCTCTAAACTTACTCTCTAATTAAACCCAGATGCTCCATCCCATTCCTACCATACATCAACATTCATTTGGCAGCATACATTCAGCTTGCTGCATGGGACTTATCACTATGAACTCAGCAAGAGACACCAAGCTTCTGATAGTGTTACAAAAAACATTACAGCGATACTTCATAAATTACCATAGGTTTGCTTTATAAAGGGGGGAAACTTCAAGATGCTTTAGAGCTGTCTTACATGGTTCAGTTCAACCCAAAACAGACATCATACACCCAGCTGCCGTCACTACAACTTTCATTAGAAGGTGTTTGGATCCCAAGTTGAAGAAGAGAAGTTACACTGATACTTAAAACATTATTTTCTTCTCGCACAAACATTCAAATACTAAATGAATAAGCATTCTTTATTCCCATTACGTAACTGTCATGAAGAGGTTCAAAAACTAACTTAATTGCCTTTTCTTACTCCATTGTTTCCTTGTTGATTAAAATGAGCTTTTACAGGTTTTAAAATACACCAAGTAACAAGGGTGTATCAAAGCCTATTCTGCTTTTGTCATTTAACCTCAGAAAAATGCAGCTCCTCATTGTCACTTCACAGAAATCTGATCACAACAGGGAAGTGAGAAGGATGAGCGAAATCCCATGACAGACTGAGAGGCTGGTGCAGGACGGTTCAATGGGAAAAGGCACAAGGAACATATTTCCAAATGGTCAAGTGTTAAGATGAAACCTCCCACTAGATGGCTCACAGGGTTCTTGCCATATAAATGAATTTAGGAATACCTGACCCAGCAACCATGGAAATAAAAACCTGTAATGAAAAACATTACCAGGAAATAACACTCAGAATTTGCCATGACCACACAGTCCTCTGCAGCCATGAACACTGAAAAACATAACGCTGGCATTCATACAGCTCAGAGTCTTGATCCCTACCTAGTCCTTGACCTTGTCTAGACTCATAAAAAGAGCAATGAGCCACTAGCTAGGGGATAGCTGTGACTTCTAAGGTTTTTGCTTATATTGCTACACATTATATTTAGTAATTCATTCTGTTTTCATAACTGTGTCATTTCCTTCATTTTTGTTTTCAGAATTTGTCTTTTATTTGAAAGGTAGTGCTAGAGGATGTAGAAAAGGGCAGTGCTAAGAGACCTTCATCTAGCATTCTGTGCACACACACACACTCACTCAAAAAGCAAACATTATCTGATAGTTTAAAAAAAGCATGTACACTTACCCTAACTCAAATACTTTGTGAAAAATGAAAGCACAGTACATTGTTATTTAGATTTGGTCAGTAGTATAGTTGACCGTGTATTTTACTCCTATGCAAATAATCTTCATCTCCTTAAACTGCACTAAGAAAAGCATGCAGTCATCAGCAAGAGCGAACTAAATCATGAAGAAACAGAATTCTTGTGAATGCAGGATACCCTGTGTGCATGCGGGGCTTTCACATCTCTCTCTCACGTCCTCTTTCTTTAATGGCACCAAAAACCTAAAAGGACAGCAGCGCTTCATAAAAACCACCACAACTTTCTATCATGTGATCCAAACAAAGAACCATTGTAGATTGCTGTATTATTTGACTACAAGAACGCAAGAATATTTACATAATCTGCACTGTTCTTAATTACTGTGGCTGATTGCTATTCCAAGGTGACACTTCAGTGCATATATGAAATGTTAAAAGCTAATTATAACTTTGGTATGACAATCAACACCAACATGACAGTACAAGACCCTAATATTCACAATGAACACTTTTTCTCCCATTATTTACCACTTCTATGAAAATACAATAACTGATATAAAAATGCCCCCGGGCGTAACACTTTTTTTTTTTTTTTTATAGTACCATGTCACCACTGGGCATTTTGACTATGAAAATAATTATTACTACAAAGTACACATCCCATTTAAATGTAAAATACTGCCTTCATTAAGAAACTCATTGGGAAATTAAATTATGCAAAGCCTTATGAAATTAATTAACTGTATTTTGTGGGTCATCAGATAACTTTTCCGTTTTGTCATTCAAAGACCTATTCTTAAAATTGGGGTGCTGCAATTAGTATGTCATTGACAGAAATAGTTCCTCAGACTGACAACATTCTACTAGACGATGATCTCGTACTGCGGGAGCAGAACTTTAGTTCTCAAGTATGGTTTGTGTAACCATCCTGTTGACCTTCCATACTGAATAAAAGGACAGGAACTGATATCATCATCAGTAGCTAGGAGTGTAACAACAAATGTGTAATCTTGCCAATTTACACAGTAAATCAATTATTGATACAACCAAAAAACACAGAAAAGAACGAAAGTAGTTTTTCAGCCTCTTTAATTAGCTCAGGATTAAGTACTTTAAAATACTTAACCTCATTTATACTGGGTGAATATTTACAGTGAATTAAAGTTCAAATATATGGAAGATCTAAATTTTGTAATATATGGATAATTTCATTCAGTACTGCTAAAAATTAATTACATGTTCTCAAGATGCAGTTCTGTGGTTTTCCAGTTTCCACGACTTAATTGAGCTACTTAAAACATCTTTATTAAATTTGATCTTATTAATAAAAATTGTAAAAAAATTCCACCTCAAGAACTTATTCCTCAAAAGCCTACTTAAAATAATTTTCTCCAAGAATGTGCAAGACAAGGACCTTATGTAGTCATCATATCCT
Organism: Larus michahellis; assembly: GCF_964199755.1. Lineage (NCBI taxonomy): Eukaryota > Metazoa > Chordata > Aves > Charadriiformes > Laridae > Larus > Larus michahellis. The sequence goes on along the minus strand of NC_133900.1, from coordinate 40,873,275 downwards.
TCATGTGATAAGCGTCCAAGCAGCTTGTCTTACAAAGGCATGTTAGTGTTAAAGTTTCAAGGCTATTTAATGGCTGTTAAAATACTTGCTGAAATGACTCCTCCTCCGAGACTCATTCTTTTCAGTTTCAACAGAATTGAAATTCCTCCTCATCATTCAGCATACTTATAAAATCAAAGCCAACCATTTCAATCTTCTTTCATGAAAAATTCAGATAAATGTCACACAAACTATTTTCCACACTGATGACCTAAATCCAACTGTTCTTTTTGAAGTGCTGGTCACAAGGAAAATCTGCTGTCCACTCCTAGAACTGACTTTACTGTAATAAACCTACCGATAGAGGGACAGCTGTACTACAGTCATGTTGCAGTATCTACTACTACAGCTTTGCTACATCGCTGTAATACGAATGTAGAATGTAGGATCTTGATTTGATCAGGGGAAACCTGACAACATAAAGGAAACTGTATGTCATGTAAACTGAAAAAAACCCCACCAATCAGCAGCAGATTTTCAAACCTCATGAGTGAAAAAAGAATGGGAGAAGGGAAGTGTATCTGCTGTGTGGTGGGAAGAAATGCAGAGAACAAAGACAATCTACACATAGGACCATAATCTATATGTATACTTTAGCTTTCTTTTTGATAAGAAAGGAAATTGGGATATCAAAACACATCAAGACAGACAATGGGCAATTATTTATTTGTTATATATAAGAAGTGGAAAATTCTGAGCACTATACTGACAGAAATTAAACGAAACTTTCCACTTCAAAAGCATGGTCCAGCACTTTGGGACCAGTAAGACAACCTGAGGAAAGAAATGCAAGTCTATCACTATGATCAAAATGATTACCAGAAAACAGTGCAATACAATTGGGAGAAAGCTATTTCCAGAAAAGGCAGAGAAATATTAATGTTTTTATACAAAGTATTGCTGAGATCTCAGATAGCATACAATGTACACCTCTGCTCATCCACATTCAGGAACAATTAATTCAAACTACGATACACACACACACACACGCACAGAAGAACTATGAGATGACTGGGGGCCAAAATGGCTTGCCTGGAAAACAAGAATAAATATAGTTTTGTTGATAGAGATGAAAGCTCAGAAGAAAAACCCCATACTCGCTCTGTATTAATGCACCAGGAAAATAAACATGGAGAAGGAAATAAAATCTACATAATAATAATTAATGTACTGTGATAACTGAGAATAAACTAGTTGTAAATACATTTAGAATGGAAAATAAAAGAATGTTCCTAATCATAAAAAGTGGGGTGTTATGGAATGATTTGCCCCCAGAAGTAGTGCCAACAGAATTTATACTCATTTATACTTATTTTAGAGTGTATCAATTTAGAAAACAAATTACACAACACTGGAGAATCTTCAAACCACTACAAATCTGCAAATTCACTTTTGCCCAGCAAAAAATTAACTAATACAGAGCATACTTTGATTAGAACATCTAAGAATACTTGATGAAAACTTGAAAGAGAAGATCAGGGAATAGCATGTTTCTTTTATCAGACACAATTTGTCCTTACAAACACAGAAGGAAAATTCTATTAGAAAGGAATACATTTTATTTTTAATAAATATTCTGCAAATACTAAGTTGAAATTACACTTTCTGAGTAATATACGTAACAAGGTTTCTGAAGCAGCACAGTGTTTTGGTCACTAGGCTCACTGGGCTGTCTGCAAAAGACATCAGGATATTGGGTAATGTGGAGGGGGAAAAAAAAATGAGATCTGGAAAATAACAAAGAGATGCTTCGAGAAAAAAAAGGAAGCATTGATTAGTGCATTCTTTCTTTTAAAATTAGTCTCACAATGGCCTCAATCAATTCTTTTGTGTGCTGCCCAGATGCAAGGACCTCAAAAAACAAGACGACAACTGAAAATTAATCACTTGAGCCCTCTAGACCACAAAAAAATATAACAATATCTTCACTAATATACTACCGGATGCAAAGGGCAGTCTTCATTATCGCAGTGCTCAGGTCTACCTCTCCTCAACATTTCAGCTACGTACCTTTTTTTTTTTCTGTCAAACTTAAAAAGCCAAACCCATACTCTCTAATTGTATCTCCTTCACAGATTCATGAAATGCGCCTGCCTCTTAAGGAACCAAGTCCGTGGTAGAAGTTACAGAATATTTCATAACTGACTCTTTTTGTCTCCTTCGCCTCTCAAAGACTTCTGCAGAGCTAGTCAAAATTTAACTCTGGAAACATATGTTCTACAATTCTACATCTTAAGCTTCAAAAATTGAGGCTGAGGTATGACTCATAATTTTTTACCTCAATTCCATTTAAAAAAAAAGAAAAAAAAAAGAATGTTTCTTCTCACTGGTTTTAGAAATTTCCTGCGGGGTTTTTATAGAAGCTTGAATATCTTGATGAACATAAAGACAGACTGAGGTTCACAGACAGACTGCTGTATGTTTTCTCTCTTTTTGAGTACAACCATCAATTTAAATACCTTTATAAGTTAAAGAAATATTTCAAAGTACTCATAAACCTAGAGGCACTGGACCGTGTTGAAGATCGTCAGAAAAGACAATACTACTAATCTTCAGGCCAAATTTTCTTTGCCTCCAACAGACAACACTTTTGCAGGAGAAATGACTCAAGGGGTCTTGTCAGCTCTTCTTATTCTTGTTGCTGGCTTTTCACTATGGAAGAGGATGTCTTTGTAAGACAGCAAGGATTATCATCCTTTTGGCATTTTTCCAATGCCCAATTTTTCATTCCGGAACTCTTGCCTCTTAAGTAAGAATAAGCAACTCTTGCACAGTCTTTTCAGTCAAAGCTGAAGAATACTTCTTTGTTATGGAGCAGTTCTGCTTGCTTTTACTTTGGCAGAGGATCTGCTCTTCAAGGCCATCAAAAGAGTTAGAACAAAATAGATTGGTCCGTCCATGCCACATTTTTGGTTCAAAATAGTTACACATAAAAAGATTTTAAATAAAAATTAATGCAGACAGAGAGAATGTAAATTAGTCTAATTATTGCTCTGCATGTCAGTTTTTATTTTTGAGATGCCTTCTTACCTTACACATGAGACTAGTTACAATTTATCTTTTAAAGTGGAAAAAAAGGGAGCATGATTGATTTCATTTGACTATCAGGTTTGTTCATATTTTCGATGAATAGAGCTATGCATACAGCAAAAAACATGATGAAAGCACAAAAATAATTAGCTTTTGTTCTCTTTGTATCACTTTGATATTAAATTTCAATATGCCTTCAAGCAGGTGGAAAGCATGGAAATGTTCCAGTGAATGTTAAGCTTGGATACTTACACAATTGTACTTTCCTTCTTTCTTCCAGTGCCGTAGCCCATGAAAGCAATCAAGGCAACTTCAGGAGTTAATACATATAGACTATAGACAATACTTTAAAATTAATTTCTGCAGTGTCAGGTGAGCAGTAGCCTGTCTTCTTGGGTTAGTGACTTTGTTTTCCCTTCAAAGTTCAACTATGTGTCTTGGCTAATGCATACATCAACTGCATTTACAGCAGCTGCTGAGAAATCACTGAAGGTAAAAATACCATGTAACTGTGGATAGTGTCAATAGTACGTACCAGAGTGATGAAATTCCACTGCCCCACCATTTACTGCTCCATCAAGCAGCATCTGTGATCTGACAATTATAGAGATGATGTGCCTGTACGAGATCAACTGAAATGAATCTTGGATCTTCTGAGCAGTGCTTGCTGTGCTTCCTATTCACACTCTCACCACTACAATCTGCTAGTGATTTGAGAAAAACACCACATTTCTGGAAAACCACAGCCACACACATTTTCTTCAATGTTTTCGCCCATTACTTCAAGTTGTAAACCCAAGTGAAAATGCTACAGCAATGCACTATATATCTTAGTTTAGGCTTTCAGTTGCACTAAGAACTCTAAAAGCACTATCCCCCTAAGAGAGAGGCACTATTAAGTATCAGAAATGGTAAGTAGCCCAACTCAGCGGAACAGAACTCTGAAGACTTTGACCATACTCACAGTTCTCCTAGTAGCAGCTATGAGATTTCCTTAGGAAAACTGCTACACATTCTGTTATTTACAAATATACAATCAAGAGACCTGACAGATCTTCCATTGAAGAAAAATTATGTATCTATAACATTATTACTAAGAAGTAATAGTCTCCTGCTGCTGTTTACTGCTCAGCAAAGCTCTGTCATTACTTTTTTCTTTTTAAAATACTGTTAAATCCATTAGTTTTGCACTGATACTTTCTATGCAGGATGGACAAAGCTTCTGATTCTCATCTTAAAGCAGCGCTAGCAACACTAGAGTACAATGCCTTTTCATCCCCTTTTCTCAGTTATGTTTCTTGATTCAGTGCCAAATGATGCTCTACTCACCGCTGGCAAGAAGATCTCCTACTAGACTGTATTACCTTTGAAGCTAGGGAGTATGTACCTAAAACAGGGCAAAGTGCAAAGCCAATACATCCTTTTGTCATGAGTGCCAAGGCTGTTATCTCCAAGTCAAGTGATATGGACTAGCTTGTACATCTACTCCCATACTGTCTGTAGAGTGTGTGGTGAGCCACTATCTTTCCTCCACCTGGGTCCTTCTAACCATGGTAGCCACTGGAGCCAGCCACAGCCATTGCAGACATGAAACTAGTATGTACATACTGTAGGTGGCTGAAAGACTAGAATACTAAAACAAAACAGAAAGCAAGCTAATGTGACATCCCTGACATACCCAAGCTAGTGTAACATCTCAACGAGTTCATGTCATTTAAGCAGTCATAGAAGCCGGACAAAGACTTGAACCCACTTCTTTCAACTAACATCGCATATATATGTTCAGCTATTCAGGATAGCCTTTTTCAGCTAACTTCCACCACCTTGCTTATTGCTGAGAATTCCATTTTGGAAAATGCTCAGAAATATGTCTTTTACACTTGTGTAAAGTATTATCAGAGAACATGTTTTAGCAGCAAAGAAAGTTTAGTTTACTGTTCTCATCCCCAGTATACAACAATCCCTAATTTTGTGCTGTTCCAGGAATTAGGGCTCTGCTAATGAAGATTAAGGTCCACTATACGCTCCATCAATTGAAAACAAATTTGCAAACAATGCCACTTCTCGAAGAGAAAACAGACTGTGAAAAAACCCCAAATGTTTCTTTTAATTCATGACAGTGACAGAGAAAAAGCAAGTCCATTTTAGTTTTCTGCTAGAAAAATACTCAGGTTGTTTCCAGATGTTGAAAGAATTTGAGTCCTAATTTCAGGTCATATAAAAATCACACATCCACTCCAATCCAGTCACCATACAGACATACTCTGGGTGAAGTTTTAGTCTCCTTAGTGCTAGAGACTGCTTTCACATTGCCTCCAGCAAAGAGTGTTGCATTCTTAAAACTTGAGTTTCAGATCTTCTAGAAAGAAATTCTGATAGCTATTATTTCTTGAAAAATAACTGGGCAAGTTTAAGTGATTTTCTGCAAATAGTCGATAGAGCCATCAGGCTAAGAAGTTGCATTACACAGTACCAACTTGCTTGTGATAGAAATTGCTGAGAAGAAATTTCCAGAGATCATTACAGCCTTGTTTGTGCGGACCCAAAGCTAACTTAAGAAAAGGTGAAGAATATGCCCTCACAAACCTTCCACCTGATTTTTACAAAAGTTATTAATGCTCGGGTAATCACCAGAAATACTAGTTGTGTAAAAGTGTAATTGGAAAATGTATGTATGTGCTAGGAGAACAAACACTACATACTGATGCATGCACATACAAACATTTTTTGTTTTAAAAGAAAGCCTAAAAATCTCTAAAGAGAAACTGTTCAAAAGAACTGACATGACCTACTGTTAGTTCACGCTCAGTCGCCAGTATAGCCATGATCTAAAAGGTTTATGCTCACAAAATCAGAAACACATGCTTGTATGCTTCTGAACGCTTCTAAACAATCTTGGCGCAAACCCCATCTAATTTTTACTGGCTTACACACCTGATGTTAGTTTTGGTTTAGCCGACAGGAATGCAATCAGCAGCAGGTCTTATTACCGGACCTATCATCAAAATCAGAAAATAATGCTTTTCTACAATTGAAACATGTATGGTTCCTATTTGGTACGTTACCAGTTAAGGATGCATTACAGGATCCAGTGAAAACCATAATCTAGCAGTTACTCCTCTAACTATATAGTACATGAAAATATTTGTGAGAACTTGTTTCATTTCACTTTTATGGCAGGCTATGTTTGAAATGTAAATGTAATATTTATACCTATTTTAAAATACATTTTGTTTAAACCAACCATTATCATAATCCATTTGAAAAAAATATGAAAACAACAGGTTTTCCATATTTGTAGCACTTCCGATCCACTTCTGATCCACTTCCACTACAGGGAGAGACACAAGGCAAAACAGCCACAATGTTTTTCCCAGCAGCCTTAGTGTCTCACTCATTTGCTGGATGGATTTCTCCATGTTAGCTGGTGTCTCAAGGGCAGCCTAAGACTCACACATTATAAGTCTCATGCATTTTTGAAACCGAAATAGACAGAGGCAGAAGGTGAGGAATGACAGGCTTCCAAGGCAGGACTGTAATACAAATACAAATATAACTGTATTCAAAAGCAGGCATGGATTTACTACTGCAGCTAACAGGGTTGTATCCCATTCCCCATTTGCAAGCTTGAAAAATCATGTGAAATACTTATTAGACCATGACCATGAACCTTCCCATGTCCCCTATTCACTGTGACATTACCTAAAATATAACATAACTATTAAATAGCCTTGTTTATAATTGTTACCTCCTGTCTGACAGCTTAGATGAATGACATCAACTCCTTTCTCTGAACGTACCTTTTTACTTTACAGTGGAATATTTTTCAGATAATTCCTTGCAGTCACTTTTGCGTATTTATAACATAACTCTTATATTTATATATAGATAATAGAATGTAATGATAATGAATAAACAAAAACATTTATACTTGCGAGCTCGGCTGCACATGTCACATTTTTATAGTAACCTTTTACAAAGCCTAGGGAAAACACATTTACATGAGCCAAGACCTGTTGAAAACAAAACAGAAGTCTAAAAAGTAGAAATTCTTACCCTAAAAAACTCTTTAGTGGAGCCAGAATCTAATGTCCCATAAGCAATTTCAGTTTGCTTGGAAAGATCCTCTGCACTTTCAATGGGAGACACCATCCTCTCAACCGTCAGGAAGGCAGCTAAGTTAGCCGTGTAGGATGAGATTATGATGAGGGTAAAGAACCACCACACACCTCCAACAATGCGCCCAGACAGGGATCTAATAACAAGTATGAAATGGATTTGTAAAGTGAAATGAAAGTCCTAAAAAGGAACACATGTTATCACTTTTATGCAAATGATGCATTATACTATAGGGAAGCATTTCAGGCTATCTTGTAATCAGATGGGAAATCGAGGCATACTCCACTACATCTCCTGGACTTTGCCAAAATCAAGACTCCAGAGTTTACTTTAGGGAGAATTTAGTGATCCAGTTCTTCAGTCATGAACACCCTGGAAATTGCTCCCATCATAATGTGCTATATTTAACACGTAAGCTTGTCGTTCCCTCTGAATAGAATTTGCGTGACACTATGCAGAGGATCAAGCAAAATCAGTGAAAAAGTGCTTTCAGATAAACCAGTATGCCCTTAAAAATTAAGTTCCTTTAGTTTGCTTATTTTCCTAAGACATTCAGACAAAGACTGTTTTCCACAAAACAACGGCTTATGTGGACAATCTATACTGAGAAACAAATAGCATTATCTGCAATAAAAACTGGTCCAGGGAATATCCATAAACTAAAAAGTGCACACAACTTTTGAAAGATACAAGCATTTAACAAACTGAGGACTGAACATGAAACCACCAGTGATAATACAGAAAAATGGTGAAGTGTATTTTTAAATAATAACAATCTGAAGTTTTTAACTGCAGCAGGTGGGCTCTTATGGATCTTTGTTTTGCATCTCCTGCTCAAGAAGAGAGAAGAAAAGAGAACTCAAGAAAATATATAAAACAGTATAGAACACACAACTAGAGAAATTCAATTATTTTCAATGCTAGAAAACTAATAGAAAAGAAATATTGATATTGCCATTATTGTCAAACTTGACATTTTCTTAATGATCCTTTAAGCTTTGAAATTACTTACTACTTTGTTTCCAAACAAGACATTATAGCAAGGAGTACATTATCTTTGAAGATGTGCTTAATTATTTGGCAGAAATGTGCACGTAGTTGAAAGTCTAGTACTAAGGCGCTGCAGTAGCTTAGGTATGTCTTGATCTGTCTCCTCTATCTATTAAATAAACAAATTACAAATCACTCACCCAGCCTACTGTATTGTGAATGAGACTTCAAACTAGTTCTGACATAATATTTAGACAGATAGATAAATATAACTCTATATATATATATAAACATTTAAAGATGATAGTTATGTAAAGCTGATTTATTAAACTGGGAGCAAAAATAAATACAACCAAATCTGGACAAAGTGTTATTGTATAAAATGTCTGTGACAATTCAGATATTAAAAGATTTATTCCATGTCACAAGAGACTCACTAATTTACTCTACTACATGAAAATCCAGTCAGATAAGGTCCAGAATATGTTATTAAAAAGGACTATAGAAAAGAAATTATTATAAGTTCCTTCGAAATTGAGAAGTATTCTGCAAACATGCTTTCTGTCACCTTTGAAAATATATTACATACTTACTTTCACATGGAGGTAATCTGAGTATAAAATAATTCTACAATTAAAAGATTGAATTATATGATAAATATTTATTTGCAAGGTAAAAATCGCTGACAATGCGTACTTAATAACTGATGATTTTATGGCACTTTATGTTGTAGTGATGACACCTGCTATAAATGATAATAATCTTCAAAAGCCCATGATCTGTCAGCAAATAAAGTTGCCACTGAGTTTGTAAAAAAGGAATAAGCTCAATGCCAATTCAGACTTTATGCTCCCACATAACATTTTATATGTACAATTTTTTTGGTTGTCATTTGTATTCAAAGTTTTCCCATAAGGTCTGTCCCAGTTAAATAAATCATTTCTTTTTTTATGTACATTTTGAAAAGTTTCTCAAGATTGATAATTATACACCAACAGGAACCCACACTTTACAAGCACCTCATTCATCAGATCATTAAACACTAAAATAACAATTTCTGTGCACAACTGCCTAAATTTGTGCACTACTTTTTATACTTACAAAGGTATTATATGGCAGTAGAGGTGCAGAGTATACCCACATCCCAGAAAAGATGAGGATAACTTTGCTGTAAGTTATCATTATCCTATAATACATTATTCTATTCTATTGCTTCTGTGCTACCCGTGATGGCAACATGGAGACTGCTATTGCAGACCAGTTTCCAGTGGTCCAGTCTTACGCAGCACCACCTTCTATTTCAAAGTCAGGAAACCCTAGTTACTTAACTACTCTAAAATTCTTACAGTGGTTGTCATTTTTATTAGAGAAATGATAGTAGCAATAGTGCAAAATTGAACTTCACAAAGATATTTTGCTGATGCTTGAAAATACCCCTTTTCATATCTACTCTGATTCATTTGTGGGGAGTCCAAATTCCACAGCGATAGTTTTAGTGCAAGAACAAAAATAACTGAGGTGTTTTCAGCCCTTTTCCTTTTTAATAATAAACAGATAATATACAAACTAACCACTTTCCTCAAAAATATGTTTGCAATGAAATAAAGTGCTGTTAAACACTTCACTGAAACTAAATCTTGAATCTCCAAAATGATTTGAGTTTCATGCACCTTTTATGATGACCATTTACTATCATTATTCTTACATCATCTTTCAAAAGTTATCAAACCGTGCACAACAACTGTCATGCTTTAATAGCCAGTAAAATAATAACAAAAAAAAAATCATTATTCTACTATGGCCTTGATTCAATAAAAATAATTTTCCACCTAATAGGGGACTTTGCAGACAACTAAACCTGTGAAGTGTGTAATTGATACAAAAACCTCACAGGACTGAAATTAACACAGCTTCTCATGACCTGAAACAATTTGCTCTCTCTTCACTGTCTTGTTTCTTATCTATAGTTCTTATTGTATTATATGCCACATCCACCGCATCTTTCATCATAAAGGTACATATCAGTGTGATATGCCAGTCTTTATGCAGAATTGCTGAAGTTCTCACACAATAAATGTTCTGCTATTTCCGCAGTAGAACAACTTGAAAACCTGCTGTTGCCTTTTGGGATGCATGACTTCTATCTAAGAAATGCTCCCTTGATGTGATTTATTTTGCACGCTAACCACTAGACTCACTAGAAATTGACCTGTTCCCTGTCTTACTTTAGGATGTTTAGAAGAAAGCTAAATTGCTTAGTATAATTAGATAGGTCTTCTGATTTGATTTCCTTAAACCCAGTTGCCCTATTTCACTTGTTACTGTATTCCTTCAAGCTGCAAGTAGTTATTTACCTACCTACTTACCACTTTGCTGAATCAAGGCTAGAACCGGTTGTACGCAAGGGAAATAGAATATTTAATGAGCTGCAAAGGAATTAATGTAAGTGCTTTACAGTTGTCCCTAATAAAGTAGGTAAAAATCCACAAGGAATTAAGCATTTATAAACTGGACCTTCAAATTCATTTTAGCGATTTCCTTTGTGACTTTTCTAAAACCAGGCCACGGAAAACCAGCAGTGTTTTGCAACTATTCACATGAAATTAGAGCCATCACATGACTTTTATTTCAGTTCAAGGCTCTCCTGTAAAAAACCAGTGAGTTAATAACTGTGTTATGATATGTAGCGCGTTTTAGAGGGAAAGCGCTGCCTGTGTAGTTTGTGACTAGTATGTTACCCTTTTTTCCCATTACAGTTGTTGTGAACTGTATGCACTGTCAACTGTAAAATGGGAATATGCAGCAAAAACACGGTACCCCTCCAAGAAGGCATGGAATGACTTGAACCTTATGCATTTTACAGTCTCTGTATGGTGTATATAACTTCACTTGGCAAATGCATGATCGACATTAAGACAGTATCGATCAAATACATCACGACCCTGTGTCCCAGGCAACTGCTTTTATTTCAAGGACTTTTTGTGATTTAGGGAGGTAAAAAACATAGAAAAATAATTTCTTTATGACAGTGAAAATATATGCACCATGAACCTCCTCTGGCTGAGATGGCTGAGACCATAAATGCACAAAGTTGAAATGGGCGAGTAACCAACCTTGGCGAAATATCGCATCCTTGCTGCATAAAGGCACCCAGGGAAAACCAGAGGCTATTAAATATCCCAAATTCATTAGTTGATTCATTAGTTTGCGTTTCTCTTCCATCTTCAAATTCCTCAGTGTGCCACTCGTATGGGCTAAATCTGCTGACCAGGAATAAAACTACACTGACCCCAATGTAGGCAAAAACAATGCACATCCAGATTTCATATGCTAACGGATCAAGAAATGAAAACACTCCTGGCTTGGACTTCTGAGGCTTCTTAATCATTATTGATATCCCCAGGCTCATAAAGGGCTTTGAGAAGTCAATCACTTCTTCTCTCACCAATGTTATAGTTAATGGAGCGATTGCAATATCGGCTTTCTGTAAAGGAAGAAAAAAAGCAAATAATAGCTAATACAATGATCAGAGCAAAGAACGGTTTAGTTTCTATTGCATTTCACAAACGGAAAATAGGCCGGCAGAGACACCAGCAACATTAGTTTCACCAAGAACATCCTATGAAGAATTTCAGAAATTTTTAGTTGAAACTCTTCTTACTGAAATGCATATAACCACGTGGTTAGCATATTCCAGGTTTCCCTTTTTACAAATGCCCTTTTAAAAGCGTATCACATTTAAAAGTGTTAGTAAAGTACATTGCCTTTCACCTGGTCAGAAGGATAAAATATGCACTCACTTCCTCCCAACTTCATTTGCATTTAAATTCTAATCCCATGTTTTACTTTCAAAACTTTTCATGCCAATACAAGTTACTAATTCTCTATCAAAGGAATTAGAGAATTTTCCTCTACTCTACAGAGAAAAATAAACCAAATCCCGCTCCTTCCATCAGTCATCTTTAATGGCTTTATTAGAAAAGATTTTCTTACCCCATAAACAAGTTCTCCAACCATCCCATTCCAGATTTTCGTGTCTGCATCCCTGGCCCCATACTTGCCATCCCCAACAATTGTGAGCTTATATTTGAATCCACAGTGTTTAGCAATTTCTGTAGCTAAGTCCACACAATAGCCCTCATATCGATCATTTCCTTCAAGCATTTCATGATTTTTCTTCATCATGACGTATGGGGACTCCTGCACAGAAAGAACTTGCCTTAGCTACTTGGTAAAGACGTTATCAGTTGTGCACTTCATACATTAATATGCTTCTTTTTACATGTGAAAAAAGAGAGAAGATAACATCTGAATCACACATGCTATGTATACGTTAATTATTAACGTGACACGTCCTTAACAAAATTAAAAGCTGCATTCTCCACAGTCATACATAAATAACAATACTTACAGGTATAGTGATTCCCAGCAGTATGTAAATAATGACCATGAATGTTAACAGGAGTTATGCATTCAGAGAAGAAAAAGTAAGTTCCAAAATCAGTTTCTTTCTCTCATATAGTTTGGATGGAAGAAGGCAAAGGTGTTTAGTTGCTTTTGTTGTTGTCTTAATACAAGAAAATTTACTCCTATTTCACAACCACATCTCTCCCTAGGAAAACACTTCAAGCTTTCCAGGCTGTATCTTTATTGAATTACTATACAAAAAAATACATAAGATATCTATAACTGTGCAGTAAAGTTTTATCATCAGCAAAACTGGTGATGAGTCATAAGTCATATTAAACTAACGTATCTCCTCTTTGCTCAGTTGTTACCGAACTATTCTTGCATACAGTGAAATACCTATGCTAGCCTGTGACTTGTCCAAACTGATAAAGAAGCTGTGTAACTTACAGAAAGATGCTGTTCTGTGACAGTACATAATGTTATTTTCTAGACAACTAGAATACAGCTTTTAATGTTTTACTTTACACTTCACCAATATCAAGCAGCTACAATTCTGAAGCATAAGAACCAGTCTCTTTGCTGTTTGGCAAGTTCCATTCTCTAAAACTAACACTACGGTTCTGCCTCTCAGACAAAGTTCCTCTCCTTTGAAAGCAGGTATTTAACATCCATTTTCAGGTCTAAAAATTTTAACTTTCTAGAATGTTCAGTCAATGACCATTTGTCTTTTACAGAACAAAACTGCATACCGAATCACATACATTTCCTTAATTTACAGATTTTATTTATGTACCATAATAAGTAACAGGTCACAGTGTTAAATAATAAAAAGACAGTATATTTAAATTAACATAATGATGACAAACAAATCACTGTAGGACAGAGGACAGACTGCCTTTTGACAAAATATGAGGTTAATTACCAAAATAGTGGTGACAATAATAGTCTTATTCTCTAGTCCTGAAGATTCATTTCCAAGAGGGCCATCAAGAGGATTCACAACCATTTTGTCCACTTCACTCCAATATCCAATCTAAAGAGAGTTTATAGGATGCACAGACAGCAGTGAATATGAACTTTCATAGAAAAGTTAAAGCATGTTATTACTATGCCCTCGTTTTACGCTCACAGAGAACTATTTTAGCTATGGATTTACCAGTGCAAATATTTCTATTTATGTAGTTAAAGACTATAAAAAATAGTAAAAAGTTGAACTAATGACATTTGCTCACATTAATTTGTCTAATACAGCTATACCTTTTTCATTCACGTTTTAACAGGTTTTAGTATCAACATCACACACCGTAGGATCAAAAGGGTTAGGAAATACTCCCGATTAGGAAGACCTGAGAAACTGGATTTTCCTGAAAGGTTTGGAATTAGAGCAGAAAGATAATCACATTTAAAGAAACATCACTGAAAAGCGGTGTCCTCCATTTGTCATTCAGAAGCATATTTCCCCAAATACTGGCTCACATTTAGCAATTCAGATCGGAAAGCAAAAAGTTTAATCCGAAAAACTGAAAGGAAAATACTCTTATGTAGTACTTACCAGAAATAACAACTCGTATTTGTTAGAAAGAAATAATACGTATTTTTACTTTGTTCTGCAAGACTGTTGTAGATACACCTATGAATAAATATTATCACAACTCATGCTTTAATTATGTATAGGGTTTCATTACCTACCTTAACATGTTGCTTAGCATGGTAAAACCTTTAAAGACACTGTAAGACAATTCAAATTACCTTCCGAGGACCAGTACTTTTGAGTTCCATGATGTTTATTGTAAAATTGATTCTCTTTCCATTCTGATCAAACTTTATATTCCCTGTCAGACCTTCCACTTGAACCTATAAAGATGAAGATGAAAGTGGTAGAAGAATTAAGTTTGTTTCTTTTTAGAAAATGCATTTTATATTTCTATAAATGATTATTGATATTTCTAAAACATTCAGTTTAGACTCTTTTCCATATGCAATATATTATCTTAGTATGAGACATGTTCCTGAGGTGTTTGCTTCTACATTATTCCCAGCAAGATCCAGGGAGCTTTGAAGACTGGAATGTTCTTTTCAAGTATTTATAGAGAATTTCACACATGCACTCATCCCAGCATTCACTCCAGGGAAGCTACCTGTTTCAATGCCCTTTCTATTTCTACACCATGACCCCAGGGTACAGCTGGATTTGCAAGACAATCTCCAGCATTTCCTCTTCTGGAGATCTCAATCCTTTGTTTACGCAAATTACGGAAAGCTTCTGTCATCACTTGAACAGCATCATAGGTCAGAGCAGATGTATACTGAAAGAAGTAAAAATATTTGATTAAAAACCAGCTTCGGCTTCACTACACCTTCCAATCCAGTCGTTAATCTATTAAACACAGAAATATATTAAAAATAAAAAGGACAGAAAAATATACTTGAAATCAGACCAGTTTTTTCTTTAGTTTGGAAGTCACTACCCTCTGAGGGGCATTTATGCAAATTAATGAAGTGTTCTCCATCAGAATAGTTAGGGAGGACAGTGCTAGTAAGTCTAAACTGAAGATTTACAGCTGTTTTCAGTGTGAATTACATTCCTTTCTCTTTACAACTGCATGACAGTTCTGTGTGCAGATATGGCTGGAAGTCCATGGAGGTGGAAGGGGAAAAAAGAAACAATTTCCACTATTTAACTTGCGTTAGCCTCTAAAACCAAGGAATTGTTCCTCTGACTACACTCTTCATGGAGATGCATTTATATACAGTTCTCTAGACTACATCTCCTCCCACACTGATACACACAAAACCAAACAACATGTATTTGTATATACGTGTGCTTAACTTTTATCCATTAAGTATAAAAACTAAGTGGTAGTTATTTTTAGGTATGCAATGCCCTGTCAACAGCATGCAAAGGCAGGTTTTGTGAGGAGATGTCTGGAAGAAGTGGTGCCCCTCAAAGACCAATATAGGCGAGGAAGAGCCTCATGTTCCTAATCTCACACAATATAAGGAGCTTTACAACTTTTGAGACATCAGAGAAGAATCCTGTGAACATATGCATCAGAAGGAAGCTGGGGCTAAACAGTCAAAAGCCGGTATCTTCAGTGACTGGAAAATTTTACATCTTAACTAACTAACTGAAGAGAAACCACAGGCGCGTGTACACTGAGGACTTTGTTGGACGGGCTTTATGAGTCCAGAACATTGCAATTATGCCAAATATAAGGGACATTTTTGGAAATATGGGCCAGAATATAACTACTTACAGCCTTATGAATGAATGCAATGATCCCTATGAAGGCTATTAGATGCTGAAAATATATAAACTGTAAAGTGGAGAGAAATGATATATTGGCTCTCTGCTTCAATGGCTCAGACTTTAACGAGAATTTTAATTAGCTAGCTCAAGTCATGCAGAAGGCTCTTGTAATTGTAACCAAGGCAGGCTCCTGAATTGAGGTCATTTTTATATGCAACTGTTAGACCTCGGAGAGGACGAAAAGGAAGGTGGGACTCTTTTTTTTCCAGATATTTAAGCTTACTGGGTGATTAATGTGAATCTTCTTACGAAAGTTCTCTCAGTGAGTTATACCGAAATCAGGGATCAGAACAGCAGAAGAACGAAGTGAAAGCCTCACTGGAGCCGATACTACTTTCTACTGCCACAGTAGCTGTGATGAAATGGTGGACATGGATTTGGAGATGAGGAGAAGGTAACGAAGAGGAAGAGAAGAGGAAGAGAAGAGGAAGAGAAGAGGAAGAGAAGAGGAAGAGAAGAGGAAGAGAAGAGGAAGAGAAGAGGAAGAGAAGAGGAAGAGAAGAGGAAGAGAAGAGGAAGAGAAGAGGAAGAGAAGAGGAAGAGAAGAGGAAGAGAAGAGGAAGAGAAGAGGAAGAGAAGAGGAAGAGAAGAGGAAGAGAAGAGGAAGAGAAGAGGAAGAGAAAGGCCCCTGACTCATTTTTTTGGGACTGACTATTAATACTTCTTTAAGTGTAGCTCTTTGCAGTACATATTGTACCACACTAGCATTTTGAGAAACTGTGGATACAGCACTGTCATTAACCACTGAAACATACTTTGGGTAGCAGAGAAAATAAGAGCTTAAAATTGAAAAGTTGTAGTGCTAATTCAGTTATTCTACATTTCATTTGATCATTTGGATATATTTAATGTATTATCTCAAGAATATTAACCCTATAATATATAATTACCGCCCTGAATATTCACAACTCAGTCACATATTCAGTTTGTGTAGGGCTTTGCCTATCAATATATATCTCTATGTGTATACATGTCATCACATATATCAAAACCACATGCTTTAATTTAGGTTAAGTCAGCTTTAATCTAAGGATCTCAAAATATTTCACAAGCATCTTATTCCTTCATGTTGTTGGAGATGTCATGAAAGCAAACAGCCCATGTATCATTTCTTACTGCTTTATTCTGCACACACTTTCAGCTCCTAATAAGCTTCATGAGGCTCATTAAAACTATCTATAGCTTAATGAATAGATGTAAAGTTGACAAACTAAAACAAAGCAAACTCATTACCATAAACAAGAAATGACAGACCGATAACCAGCTCATGCAGAGGGGTGTCTCTGTGTGTGTGTCTGCATAATAAATAAAATTGCCACAAGTTAAAGGATGCATTAGCCCTGTCTTGATTCACTTTGTTTTGTACTGGAGATTCATCCATGTGCTGATCTGCACAATTAGAAAAAGTGGGAGCACAATTTGGAATATTATTCTGTGAAAGTGGGAGGGGCTCTTACAGCCTACTACTTTTACCGCAATGTAAATCTCCTAACTTCATTTCTCTTCCTTTCAACTTTACATGACAAAAATCAGCAACGTTAATACACACTGGTATAGCTACTATGCTATAGTTCCTACAGAACCACTCATATTAATTAAAGCATGGCAAAGAATATACAAAAAAAATATCTTTCTTCTCATAATTCTAGAACTATGATAACAATAAGCTGATAATATAAATTATAATATAATTCACTGAAGTGTCTAAGGATTTTATATTATTTGCTATGAAACATGGATTGCATGCATATCATATGAAAGAATTCTCCCTCTCTAAATAAATGCCCTAATTGTCAAGTAGAGAAAACACAAGGTCCCTACGCGATTTCATTCAACATAAATTTAAAATGTATCTTAAACCTTAATAAAATTTGTAAGCTGCAATTGCAAAGATGAATTTGAAAAGTAAAGACAAAAAATCATTCCAGACTAAGCAGAAGATATGTCACGTCCTGTCAAAGAAAAACTGGCAAGATGTTGACTTTTGTAACTTTAGCTGTTTTCCAGTATTCAGAAAATACCAGAAATCCTTAGCTAGAAGGGTTTTTGTACAAAATATCCTATTTTGTACAATTAGTAACTGAATCTTCTGAAGATGAATTTACAGAAGACACCCCCAGAAGCACAAGATTTTTTTTTACACATATATTTTAAAGCTGTAATATATTATAAAAAGATGCAATGTTAATATTTTAAAGCTGTAATATGTTATAAAAAGATGCAATGTTAATATTTTAAAGCTGTAATATGTTATAAAAAGATGCAATGTTAGCCTGTTAGTCCTGTGTTTAACACAATGCCTGTTCATGTGCTGAAGACATAAAGTTGAGAGATATGCTTAGAGACTTAAAATCTAACATTAAAAGAACATACTTGAGCCCTGGAAAAGAAATGAAAATATGAAGACCTAAATGAAAAAAAAAAGGGGGGGGGGGGGGGGGGGGGAAGTATTCTGAATCACAAGAAGTCAAATTCTTTTTCTCACGGACATCTGCAATGTCCAAATCTACCCTTGACATACTAGGGTTTGGTTTTTTTTTTTTCTTTTTTTTACAGTCAGAGAAGAGAAATAAGCATTTTAAAGTGTGATTCATTTGACCTGTTACAAGACACCTTCTTTAAGATGAACTGAATCATGCCTTAGATTCTACTAATTTGATCTCCAGTGACTTCTGAGACTCCTGGAGGAGTCCAAGGTGATCAACTTAGATACATATGTCTACACTGTAGACATGCTTAAAACAAATTAAAACCACTCAAGGGGACTATGAACTAGCCATTCATCCCTAATCTAACACAACAGTGAGAAATAAAACCAAAATATTTTGGACAGACACTGTACCCGCTGAGTCAAAGAACACAGTGCTAGCGTACAAGACGCAAGGGAGATCTCAGCTGGAATGGTGTATCCAGCCGAAGTAGTGTTCAAGAAGGCTGAAATCAGTCTGAAACAAGCCCAGAAGGCGGCTCCTCACCATGTATGGCGGGGGGGGGGGCTGCTATTGGGACAGCAGAAGGGACACTGTCACTAACAGAGGTTAAGAGATCAGAGGTCTAAAATCATACACAAATATTTTTCCTTGGAGAGGCGTAAGACTCAAAGAGAGGCAATATAGGAAATGTTCTTTGTTGCAAGAGCGACTGGTAGAATCAATGGGTATAAGCAAGTGTTCAGCACTTTTCCTTATATTTAAACAATTTAAACATACTTAAATACCAACAAATACACGTCAAAGGCAGTAAAGACACAAACTGTGTGGCCTTATAGCTTGCGCATATATTAAATGTTTGCCTTATGGCTCTATACTAGCATTTTTTTTCCAATGGTTCTCTATGCATTTTATCACCCTGTTTGTAACACTTCACTGAACTCTACACAGACTAAATTGGGATATCAAATGGTGTCTTGTTTTAATACACGTTACAGCTTTATTTTGCTTTGAGAATTATTTTCAATAAAATCTCTCATCTGAGTTTTGTGCATTTTTTCCACAACGAAGTATTTCTCTACTTGAATGCTAGTATATACCACAAAAGCAGAATTGCCTTTTCATAGTGCTTTGTAGAATAATTGTGCTTTTTGGTCAAAAGATTCACAAAACTCTATCATTTTGTTTGTAATTTCAGATGTAACTGCGAGAAACCAGTATATAGATCTAGAAGCATTCTTACGTTTTTATATATTATATATAAAAAAATAGGTATATACATATATAAACCCACAAGCAAAAAGAATGAGAGACAGTTACTTGTCAAGAACTAGTGAAGGAACTGGGCAACTACCTCCTGTGACTTTCAGTGTAGTTAAACTAATGCAACTCGGACACCTATTTCTTAAAGGGTCTGTCTTTAACTAATGTATCTGGGGGCTATTTTGAAAAAGACAGTATTACACACACTTTGGAAAACATTTGAAAGTGGCCTGACAAATGAAACAGAGGAAAATTCACTAACAGATAGGAAATGGCTACCTCCTTCAGGACCTCTTGTGATACCTTGCATACTCTCACGACAGAGCACGGGAATGCCAATAGTTACTTTCAATAGAAATAAAAGACGTTATCAAATATTGTAAACGTAAATGTCATCGTAAATCCAGATGGCTTTTCCATTACCTATGGGCATGTTTCAAACACTGGGGACTTGAGGCAGAGGTCAGGGAGCCCAGAAAAAAAATGGATGCTTGCCTACTCCTCTCTGATCTTTACATTAGAATGGAGCTCTTGTGAAAAGAGGCAGCTTTTAAAACAAACTTGTTTCCAGCTGAAAATGATTGCATATATATGCAAGATATTTGGAAATATCAGCTGATTATTTTGTAAGTTTTTCATAACAATCCTGGTCCTGACTAAAAGGGGAGGAGAAACGAATAAAATGTAAAATTACTGGATCTTAATTTTTTTTTTTTTAATTAATCTTAGTAAAGATGGCGTTAGAGATCAAGTCCTATTTATCTTAACAAATACACTATCTTTATTAAATTTTGTTTCCAGAGATTTTCAGATCAACTTACATTTTGACGATGAGCCTTTATTTAAATGCAATTCCAGCACTCTGTGTGTGCAGAACAGCTAAACAAATAATAGGTATTTTTGCTCTGAAATGCCATAATGTTATGGGCAGAATATCAGATGCAAAGAACACCTTAAGTAACCTGTCACCTTAGAAAACTTTAAATGTTCAGGTCCAAAACTGCTATCCAGAAAACCTGCTGATTTTGTGATGTGTTTACGTTCTTTAGGTATCTCCTTGTCTGGTTAGGAAAGGCTGCTCTCTAGGAACATCCAGAACAGCTTTGGTTTCCAGCCCAGTAGCTAAACACCTGCCTAAGAGACACCCCTGGAAGTCTCACTCCTCTTTGAAAGACACACTCATAGCACATCAAGCAGACACTGACAAGACTGGGGCACTTCAATTATCCTAACACTCCCACTATAGGATATTTATAGGGGAAAGTGACCTTCTTTCACTCCTTTTAAAACAGAATACAGCAAAGATCACAAGATTTATGAACCTCAAGGTGCTTGGCCTTTCTACCTATTTCACCTACTACTCTAATAGGAAGGAGATTCCTGGGGTGTAATTCCTCCCCCAAGATTACCTCCAATCCAGAACACCACTCTTCTCACTACAGTCATCAGAGGTGCTAATTCAGCACAAAAAAAGAGTGCAGGTACCTGATTATTTTTTTTTTTCCTTCTTTTCTTGAATTCACACAGAGGAAAGAGGTTTTAAAGTACTTTTGTCTTCCATTAGATTTAATGCAATGGCCAAAGAGAAGAGCTAATGCTACCATAAAGCAGACATTTCTTCAAAATATCAGGACGATGTCAGAGAAGAAAAAAAAATTATGGATCTGGGCAAAAGTCTTGGCAACAAAGTGAACCGTCTGCCTTCCAGGAGGAAGTAGAGCAGTGACAGATCTTATTAATGGCACTGGGATTTCTATCTACTGAAGTTCCAGATCTTTTTCCATTCAAAAGAACAGGAAGTCAGCATGCATGCCTTACACTCCTTCCGAACTGTTAATAGAGAAGTCGTGTGGGAACTTATCCCTTCCATTATCTAGAAGGTCAAATTAGCCTAACATTGTGGCCCCTTTATTTTCTGAAAATGCATCACAGACAAAGAGCTCTGCCGTGTCAGACAATCTTAGAAATCCTTCAACATTTGTCTCAACTAAGCCGTCTGTTGCCACATAAAGATGGGCTTTCAGAAGCATCCTGCCATTTACTCTGGGTCCACTATGTTCTTCTGTCTCAGCTTTTGTTGACCATGGCCAATGGATCAACTGGTGAGATGGTTCAATACTGATTATTTGGAGAGCGGGCAGTAATGATGTTATAGCACAGTGCACTGCTGGACGAGGCTTTTATTTTGCTGTTGCTCCAATAATCATGTATAAGCAATTTAAAGTTAATGAAATACTGAAGCAGATACCAATGCAAAGTGTTCTCCAAGCCAGTGCCATCAAAAACAACACAGCAGCTTGTACACTAGTACTAAAAAAGAAACAACAACCAAACAAAAAAACATTCACGGCTGTAGCCTTTCCTTCTACATCTATCATAGTATGCTGCAATACAAAAATATCTTTCCGTTAAACACTTGTTAATGAGAACAAGTAACTATCAAGTATTAAAACAAGATATTGAAAGGAGTAAAGTAGCTTTTAATGCAAATCTTCACACTGTATCTTTTCTCTCTTACACCTTTCCTTCTCCCTCTGAAGATCATAAATAAGTAAAAATAAATAAATCAGGAGGGCATCTAATCTCTCCTTACAGTAACGGCTGAAACAACTCTAAGCTATTCATTATTTACATATTTGTACAAACGTAAATTGTGCATTCACTACATTTGTGTAACAACTTCTTTGAACCTCAAATCATGGAGGTTCTTAAAATCTCCAGTCATCACTCAATGGCTAAAAAGTTTACTATCTAAACTCACTTCTTTTTACTAAGTTCCTTAAAAAGTCTATTAATTATTGCCCTATTCTTTTCCATTTTTCTAGAAGCTTTCTAAGTCCTCCTAACTCCCAAACTAAAGCTTACTCCTAGTGAACTTTGTATCACCAAAAACACACAGAGCTTGACAAAACATTAAAACCAATTACTTGGATTTGAATCCATACAGCTTGACAGAAATAATAAAAACAATTATTTGGATTTCAACCCACAGCATTTTACTTATATAAAAAAATGTTGTCTTCCAATCCACTTCACGGTGGAAAATATGCATACTGACAGAATAAATAACATTTTACAATTATTTGTGTAATTTTACTTCTAACTTTAAACAGAATGCACTTGCAAAATAGAAAT
Source organism: Larus michahellis (assembly GCF_964199755.1). Taxonomy (NCBI): domain Eukaryota; kingdom Metazoa; phylum Chordata; class Aves; order Charadriiformes; family Laridae; genus Larus; species Larus michahellis. The sequence continues at coordinate 40,850,550 of NC_133900.1, read as the reverse complement.
GCCACTGATAATAAAATCACCTTTAATTTACTGTAAACCACAAAGACCATAAGCCTTTTTAAGCGTCACCATATGAATACATAAAATCTCTTTCTTCAAGGGTAAGCTAGAGAAAAGTATGCCACTTCACAGCATTAAAAATCAGCAGGATCCAGCAGCAAAAACTGAAGCCTATGGTTATAATAGTGAAAATAGACCAAGTAGGAAAATTTAAAGCAGAGGATGAAAACAAAATGTACAAATAGGAAGGCAAAAAGACCTCTCTGAAAAATCATGCTGTAAGAAATGGATTTGAAAGCGCTACTATGAATGTTTAAAGTGTTAAAGTGGGGGGGTTGGGTTTTGGTTTATTTTTTGGGGCAGAGGTGGGGTGGGTGGTTATTTGTTGTTTTGTGGGGTGTTTTTTGGTTTTTTTACTGCTTTACCTTAAAAATACACTTGAGCCTCTTTAAATTCCTATGTTCTACCTTCAAAAATTAATGTTAGTCATAAATCAGTAAGCATATGTGACTTACAGTAGATATAAATTTTAAAATCTAAAATGATCATTTACTAACATATATACTGAAACACAGTCTTCAATCACTGCTCCTTTTATGATAAAAATGGCCATCCAAGCATTGTTAACTATGGTAAATATCCTTGAGTTGAGTTTTTAACCAAAAGAAAGTTATTGCGATGATCATAAAAATGTATTCCAGATCATTTTCTAGAAGAATAATTAATGATTGGTGCAATTAATGAAAATAGTAGAAGAGGGATTAGAGATCAGATCATTCAATTTTATAAAATGACTGATACTATATGAATGGTAAGAACCTGAAAATTCCATTAGGCTCTTCAGCTATATTATTTTTACTCATAGTCAACAGAAAGTCCTACAAAGATTAATGGAAATAAATTATTTACCCTAGAAGCTCAACAACACTGCAACAGAAATTATTCTAAATTGGAATTTCATATGAGGATTCTTTGACTAGCCTTTACATAAAGACACACTAAATGATCTTCTAGTGATCCTCAGTGCTTTTCCTCCTCTCTTATTCTCCCGACCCAAGAAATATCTGGCCATAGATGTCTCTCCAGCTCTGTGAGCTGCCACCACCCTTCTGTGCCTTTCACTTACATCCCAACAGGCTCTTTCCACTTTGCTGACCCCTTTTTTTGAATGACACATTCCTCCTACTACTACTTTCAGCATTGTGTATCATTCTCCCTTCTCCTCTAATCGCCATTTCCCATCAAGCTCCCTGTCCTAAATGCCATTGACCTTGGCAAAGCCAGAGGCATGCCGGATCTTGCTGAGCACTTGGAGCTTTCTTCTGTTTGTATCAACCATATTCAGGTGAATTGCTGGTTGAAAAAAAGTGATAAAGCGTTCCTGGAAAAATAAGCAGGAGGAATCCATTGAACTTTGTTGGCTGAATATCCTTAAACACTTATAATTACTAAGAATAAGTGGATTCAAATTCAAAGAAACAAAGCTGCATAGAGACATCAGGACTCTGTAGTTTTCTAACGTCTGGCAAATACTTTTGCTTTAGCACAGTTCAGCCACTTTTACTTGCAGGCTCAAAGAAGCAGGGTCAATAGGGCCTTTGTATGTCTGAGACAAATCTACAGATTGCCCCAAACCACCCGCTGTTTTCGCTGACCAAATGTTCCATTCTTTAATTGAGTTTTCTTTAAAAAAACACAACAAAACCAAACAAACCAACTGTGCTGGAATGAGTGATTATTATGCAAAAGAACCTTAAGCTACTAAAAGAAGCATGAAGTTTAACATTGTGATTTTTTACGCCAACATTTTTCATCTATACTTTTGCAAGTAGAGAAGATTGAATAATGGGATTCAAAAGTCCAGTGAAACCAGGCAGCTAGAAAGCCAACTGAGATATATATATATATTTTTTTTTTTTTTAATTTTTTTTTTTATGCCCAGGAAACCAAAACACAAGGACTGGAAAACATATGCAGAAAAATCTCACAAATCTACAGTTTTACAAGGGCACTTAAAAAAAAAAACTTGGCTCCAGTTCAGTTCCTGATTAAATCACATATTAAATACTGAATTTAACTAAATTTTTAAATTCTTATTTATAAATCAATTATCATCTACTTGAATTCAGGCATAATCAAATCACATTCTTCCATTAGAAGTACAGCAGGTGCAACAGAATATCACTTATAACTCTTACTAAAATGCCTGGTACTATAAAACCATTTTCCAACACACTGCAATCATAAGAGACGTACCCCAAAATGAAGATATTGTCTAATTCATAATTGTATGCTTTTGCTCAGTTGTCTATATCTAGTCCAAATGCTTTCTGAATTTCCAGATTGAAGAAATGTTTTCATTGCTCTCTTCTTTATTCCTGATTATTAATGTGTCATCTAAATTTTAATTACTTCTGTGAGGTAAAGAAATACTTTTATATTTGTCTGCATGCTCTGTATTCCATCCTTGAGCTAAACAAGCACCAGTACAGTTAAACCAGCAGCTTTCAATTACAAGCTTCATTCTTCCTGACTTACAGTTTAAAATTGGCAGTTTTCAACTTTGCAATTTTATCATAAAGCGCGCACCATTTGATACTACACAAATACTTCAAATTCTAGAACTACATCTTGAAAAAAAACAGATTTCGTAATAATTTGCTAAAAGACTAGACAACTTGGTTATAAAAGTGAGACCCGAAAATGTAAAACTACTAAAGGAAAATTAAAGGCGTCCTGGTTTTAGCTGGGACAGAGTTAGTTTTCTTTCTAGTGGCTGCTGTGTTTCAGATTTGGTATGAAAGGGATGTCAGTAATGCATACTGGTTTACTTGTTGCCGGGTGATGTTTGTATTATTTTCAAGGACTTTTTTCAGCTTCCCATAGAAGCTGAGAAGGAGCCTATACAGAAAGATGGAATGGACAATGGAATATCCCGTACCACAGATGTCATGCTCAGTATATAAATGGGAGTTTGCCAGAGGGCGGGAATCTGCGATCACTGCTCGAGATGGTGCCAATTCACCGGCCACTGAGAGTGACTGGTGTCATTATTATTGTTATTTTCCTTTTCTGTTATTGTTTCTATTAAACTGTCTTTACCTCAACCCACAAGTTTTTTTTCCCTTTCCCTTTCCCCTCCTTTTCTCCCTGCCCTACTGGGGGACAGGGGAGAACTGTGTGAGTGGCTGCATGGTCTTGGCTGCCAGCTGGGGTTAAACTATGACAGAAGGCAAAAAGAATCTATATTTTTGTTAACTTTGCTATGCATTGATTGCTTGGGGGGGGAAGGAGGGAGGAAAGATTATGAAGCTTGAAATACAATCGTATGAATTCTGAACATCTGAAACATAATATACCAGCATGAAGCAGTTCAAGACACTGGAAACAGATGCAGTGAGTACTGGGGTTGTTACCATCTTCCAACACAATGGTATTCTCTACAAGACTGAGCTGTCTTATGTCTTCCACCCAGGCAGCCCCAAATTCTTTTCTGGGTGCTGCATGTAGTTTCTTTACATATCATACCTAAGTTGTCTCAGATACTTCTAGCACACACCAAGCCTAAGATTGCTCTTAGTAAAGCTCATCACAGAGTAGGACAGCTTATAGAAGATACTAGACTATTTCAGTCGGACCAATTCAGGGCTGACAAAGTTAAAGCATGTTGTTACGGGCTATGTCCAAATGCCTCTTCAATGCTGACAGGCTTGGGGCATTGACCATCTCTCTAGGAAGCCTGTTACAGTGCTTGACCAACCTCTTGGGAAAGAAAAGCTTCCTAATGTCCAGTCTAAACCTCCCCTGGCCCAGCTTTGAACCATTCCCACGCGTCCTGTCACTGGATACCAGGGAAAAGAGCTCAGCACCTCCCTCTCCACTTCCCCTCCTCAGGAAGCTGTACAGAAGAATAAGGTCACCCCTCAGCCTCCTTTTCTCCAAACTAGACAAGCCCAAAGTCCTTACTAGTTCCTCACAGAGCTTTCCTTCCAGCATTCTCCAGATGCATTCAAGAACCTGAACATCCTTCTTAAATTGCAGGGCCCAGAATTGCACACAATACTCCAGGTGAGGTCACACCAATGCTGAATACAGTGGGATAATCACCTCTTTTGACCAGCTGGATATGCTGTGTTTGATGCACCCCAGTGTGCCGTTTGCCCTCTGGGCTGCTGGGGCACACTGCTGACTCCTACTGAGCCTGCTGCCAACCAGAAAGATCCCTTTCTGCAGGCCTGCTCTCCAGCCACTCCTCTCCCAATTTATACTTGTATACTTTAAGCTTAGTACTTATGTGGTGGGTTGACCTTGGCTGGATGCCAGGCCCCTACCAAAGCTGCTCTATCACTCCTCCTCAGCTGGAGAGAGGAGAGAAAACAGAACAAAAAGCTTATGGGTCGTGATAAAGGCAGGGAGAGATCATTCACTGATTACCATCATGGGCAAAACTTGGGGAAAAATTAAAATCAGAGTAGGACAACAAGGAATAAAACCAAGTCTTAAACCACCATTCCCCCACCCCTCCCTTCTTCCCAGGACCAACTTCACTGCCAATTTCTCTCCCTCCTCCTCCTGAGCGGCACAAGGGGACAAGGAATGGGGGTTGTGGTCAGTTCATCACACATCTCTGCCGCTCCTTCCTCCTCAGGGGGAGGACTCCTCACACTCTTCCCCTGCTCCAGCGTGGGATCCCTCCCATGGGAGACAGTCCTCCATGAACTTCTACGATGTGAGTCCTTCCCACAGGCTGCAGTCATTCACAAACTGCTCCAGCGTGGGTCCCTTCCATGGGGTGCAGTCCTTCAGGAACAGACGGCTCCAGCGTGGGTCCTCTGCGCGGTCACAAGTCCTGCCAGCAAACCTGCTCCAGTGTGGGCTCCTCTCTTCATGGGTCCACAGGTCCTGACAGGAGCCTGCTCCAGAACAGGCTTCCTATAGGGTCACAGCCTCCTTCGGGCATCCACCTACTCCAGCATGGGGTCCTCCATCAGCTGCAGGGGGAGGTTGCGGGGCTTCACCACAGGCAAACCTCTGCCCCGATGCCTGGAGCATCTCCTCCCCCTCCTTCTTCACTGACCTTGGTGTTTGCAGAGTTGTTGCTCTCACATATTCTCACTCCTCTCCCCAGCTGCTGTTGCACAATTGTTTTTTCCCCCCGCCCTTCTTAAATATGTTCTCACCAAGATGCTACCACCATCACTGATGAGCTTGGCCTTAGCAGCAGCAGGTCCGTCTTGGAGCCAGCTGGCATTGGCTCTATCAGAAATGGGGGAAGCTTCTAGCAGCTTCTCACAGAAGCCAACCTGGTAGACCCCCTGCTACCAAAACCTTGCCATGCAAACCCAATACAACATCATGTCTCGCTAGCCTTCAAGTGGTAGTAATTGAGCTTCTTCCAGGAATTAGATCAAAGGCTGCCCCCAAACAGAATGGGTTAATCAGATTAGAAAGTTGAAGCAGTTGGATGCAAATGGATGTGTTGTCCTTCAGTGTCCTGTCCTTCCACAACAGCAAGAGATTTGCCTTAAACATAATATACTGACACAACACTAAGGCTCAGAAAGCCCAGCATATTTGTAAATTCACAATAATGGATCAAAAGGGGATTTCAACTTGGTATTATTAGGCCTTTATAAAATTAAATGTGGCCTTCGTTTTGCTATTTGACAAAGAAATTCACCAGGATGCTCAGTGCTATGTTTCAAGACCTACACGTTACTAGTTCTTCTAGAATTGCATGCAGAGACTGATAACAGCACCCTCAGTTACAACAGATATATTCTAAATTGAATCTGAGGTAAACAGTATATCGGCTTTACTTTCGAAAGATGAAAAGACTTTTTGTAAAAAGACAGAAAAGCACTAGTTTTAAGTGTCCCAAGTTAATCTTCAAATCTTGTGTTTTTTTATCAATACAGGTACAGCGCAGCAACAAGTAAAACCAGTGTCTCTTCGCATCTACATCCTAAAACTGCAATTTCTTGTAATTAATATTTTATAAATTGTGAAAATACATTTTTAAAGCAATTTGATTCAGGACCTCTTCTGGCCATCTATGAAACGGGTTTTCAACAATGTTTTTATTTCTTGAAGAGCACATTCCTTTGAAATGCACTTTATCTTAGAAAGAGGTGTCTTCGTCTACATTCAGGATTGTACTTTGACGTTGTGATATGTGTATGTGTATGTGATATGTCTTGTCACGTCAGCTCAGTCATATCCCATTGACTTGCATTTTATAATGTAAAATGAATGTATACTTCCCTTTGGATTACAAAAGGACGATAATACAACACAGTTGCAATGCTATTGCCTGCAATGAAAGAACATTTGCAATCCCAGAGATAACATTACGTTGTAGGGGCATGTAACCACCTCTCATTTCTGTATTGATAATGCAGGACAGGATAATACAGAGTGTTAGTGGACAGCCAGCTTAACATGAGCCAGCAGTGTGCCCAGGTGGCCAAGAGGGCCAATGGCATCCTGGCTTGTATCAGGAATAGCGTGGCCAGCAGGAGTAGGGAAGTCATCGTGCCTCTGTACTCGGCACTGGTGAGGCCTCACCTCGAGTACTGTGTTCAGTTTTGGGCCCCTCACTACAGGAAAGACATTGAAGTGCTGGAGCGTGTCCAGAGGAGAGCCACCAAGCTGGTGAGGGGTCTGGAGAACAAGTCCTATGAAAAGAGGCTGAGGGAACTGGGCATGTTTAGTTTGGAGAAGAGGAGGCTGAGGGGAGACCTCATTGCCCTCTACAACTACCTGAAAGGAAACTGTAGAGAGGCAGGGGTTGGCCTCTTCTCCCAAGGGAATAACGACAGGACCAGAGGAAATGGTATGAAGCTGCGGCAGGGGAGGTTTAGATTAGATATTAGGAAGAATTTCTTTACTGAAAGAGTGGTCAGGCACTGGAACAACCTGCCCAGGGAGGTGGCGAAGTCACCATCCCTGGAGGTATTTAAGAAACGTGTAGACATGGCTCTTCAGGGCATGCTCTAGTGCCGAAGATTATTGGTTTGTGGTGGGGTGTTGTGTGTGGGGTTGTGGGTGTGGAGTTTAGTTGGTGGGTGCTTTTTTTTTTGTGTGTGTTTTTTTTTTTTTTTTTTTTTATGTGGTTGGACTCGATGATCTCAAAGGTCCCTTCCAACCACTAAGATTCTGTGATTCTGTGACTTTTATTAGCCTTCCTATCCTTTTCATAAGGAATTTGCAGTGACAGCTTCCTAAATTCCATGGGAAATAATGACAAAGGCTCATTTATAACCACTGACAATTTGGACAACTGCCTCAAAACCAGAAGAGGAGAAAAGTTATTCATAAGATCGCGGAAGGGACAAATGGCAGACCAGGGATTTAACCTGCTCACTAACTTCGATTTTTATACACTATTCCAAGAAGAAAAGGATAACAAACGCAGCTAGAATATTAACATATGAAGGAACGGCATGTTCAGGAGGGACAGGTAAGGGATGCAATTCAACAAGAATAGATGAAAAATCCTGTATTTTAAAGGAATGATCGAGTGCAAAGATATTGTATGACACCATCTAAATCGGCAGTGGTACAGAAAAGCAATGCAGAAAAAGATCTGGATGTTTGCGTGCATCTCATGATAAATGTATTTCAACAGTATCACGATAGTGAGAAAAAAAAATAATTAAAAAAATGAGTAACAAAAAAGGAAGCCCTGAAAGGAGTACTGCTTCTGAGAAACACAAAGCCGTTATTTCAATGTCTACTGCATAGCACTCAGATGCCAATCTGGCATTTCAAAGAAGATGGGTACCAATTAGAAAGGTTCCAGAGCAAAATGACGAACATGATCTCAGAGTAGAAAATTCAAAGGAAAAGGGATTATTTAGTTTAGCAGGCAAGAAGGCAAGGACAAATATGGCAGCCATCTTAAAATATAGAAGGACAGCTAAAAAGGAGAACTTCCTCACATCCATTAGAAACAGATAAAGGGGAGTAACAGATTAGGTGATACAAAGGTTGATTTAGGTTAGACAAAAAGCAAAAAATAAGACTATTTAAGCCCGGCAATAGAACACTTGGGGAAACTGTTAAATTAGAGGAACTGCCAGGTATAGCTGATTCTGCCTTCAGGCAGGGAGGATGGACTGGTCAAAGACCTTTCTTGCCATGTTTCTATGATTTCTATGATTCTGCTCTGCCTGTAGCTCCCTCAAGGATGGGAATGAAATGTGACACATCTCTGTCCTTACATGTAATGGCAGGCAAAAAAGACAAGTGATACGTGTATAAGGGTAAAAGATAGAAAGCTACAAAAAAAAAAATACAGTAACCAATGCAATCAATCTCTCCAAACATTGGAATATACCTCCACATTTTCCCCCCCCATCAATACCTCTAGCATTTATAAATTAACTAATAATTTAACACAAGTCTCAATCTCTTGATTATCAGTGAGATCCTGTACATTCCTTAAGCAGACAATATATAAATGAAGATAGATCAGCCTTTTAAATTGAATTTAAAATGTGTTTTACGCTAATAAGATTAATGAAAACAAATGTTTCAATTCATTTATTTCTCCTATCCATAACAAAATAAACCTCTAAATAGAAGTTATTCAAAATACACTCCTTCAGCCCTTTCAGTTTCTAGTAGACTTGAAAGGACCCATCATGGAAGAAACAGAGGGAATACCTGTGATAGTTACAGATTTTAATGCTCTAATAAAACATTGCAACCACTTCATCTTATCTAACACAAATGCAATTTTCTGCCTACTGTAAGTAATACCAGAGGTACCAGAATCCTTAGCACACTGTCCCTCTGATCTACTTTTCCATCAATGAGAAAAACTGCATCTTGGCTTCAGTTAGACTTTTTTTATTTTAGTCATGCATTTCACTGTGATCATTTCCAGACTATGATTATGCAACATTAGTAGGTGGGTAGATTTGGGCATTCAAGAATCAGAGAGACAAAAGAATTTTAATAATCACTTACAGCCACGTCTCTTCCTTTTTTCCTAAATGAGAGCACTTATTTACCACATATATGACACGTACGTAATATGAATGTGTCTAAAGGCATAACACTGACTCTAGTTTATTATGTAAAACTTCAAATGAGAAATCCAATTATTCTGTGATAAAGATTTTAAAAATACAAAAATAACCACAGAAAAATCATAACTTTGCCTAAATGACCCCCACATTTAGCCTCAGAAAAAAGGAACCTACAAACTTTTTTTTTTTTCATTTAAATTAAGGTTGTGTGCTTTAAAGGATTTTTGTTCCAGGAATTTTAAAAAAATGGTTCTTCCATTACTTACTGAAACTTCTTATCCATCTCATTATAAATCAATAATAGCACAAATAGTTATGCCTAGAACATTTGCCATTTAATTTTTTGTCTCAATACATCCTAGAGCTATTTAAGTATACTCATTCTTAATAAAATTTTTGATTGTATCACTTAAAAGAAAAATTATTTAGCATTAAAATGGCGTTATTCTTGTTAACATCTTGCAAGCACTAACTGGTGCTCATAATGGTCACAGAAGGTAAGAAAGTACTATTATCCTACTTTTATCCAGAAGTAAAACTGAGGTAAGGAAGTTCAACCACTTGCTCAGTGTCACATCTTGTGTCACTCAGGCCTGAAATCAGACCATGATTCTGTACCTCTGGCATACCATTTAATTTTAAAAGGCTTCGTGGGATTTAGGCATCTGTCTCAAAGCAACTGTCTTACCATTTCCTTACAAGTTTATATTATATCAGAAAATGCTAGATCTGTGTTCCCTGGAAGCCTACACATGACTACGTATTTGCCTTTAAAACATTTCATAGCACAGAGAAAGAGAAAAACCAAGAAAAGCCAGTAGATACTTAATATATCATCACATCTAAAACAATTACCTAACAAACTGTCAAGCGCAGATTTACAGTGACACAAGAAGAATTAAAGTTGTCTTGAACATTTTTGACAGTGCAGCATCTTTGCTCAACCAGTGCTATGATAGACAATGTTAAAAGTACCCCAGAGAAATATAAAACTGTGTTGGCACAGCTGATTTTGAAAGGCTTTCTCTGTCTCCTGTCTTTCTATTCCAATTCCCTCACTTCCTGCACATCTGTCACGGTTAAAACAAATGTAAGACATACCTTAATTGTACTAGTGTGTGCACCAGGATATTCTTTTTCTTCCAGTGTTGACCAGCGTTGTATAAATTTTGACACCAGGGGATCATCATAGTCAACTATCTGAAATCCTGAGACGTTAGCTCCTCCAAACTGAATTTTTGACAAATCTCCATCAGTAAATCCCTGGGCACAGAAAACATTATGTCTGTTATTCCAACAGTTTTGGCAGATCTCTCAATAGTATATACAAATAAAGAGTTACCACATGACTTCTACTGCAGAAGTGTAAGCCCGCTCAAACAGGATCCAAGTTTAAGTCCTGGGCTGCCAGAATTAAGTCGTCATCTCCACCAGCCAGCAACGCCTCTTGTTGCTCACTAGACATACACCTTTATAGAGTGGATCTGTCCTTGCCATGCTTACTTTCCTAAACATTCTTGTTAATTTCAATGGGACTGCTTAAATGAGAAAGGGAACACTGACATGAATAACAGTTAGGCAAGCACGTTTTAGGCAGGTATAGCTACAGCCACAGTGGTGTCCTCTTGTTGCCAGGATGGCTACAGCACGTGGAAGGATCTACCATCTCCCCTGCCTCCTCCCTCCAGTAAAAGAACTACTTCTCATTCTTACAAACAGCACATATGTTTTGTTTTCCATATTCTGTGTTTTAACTTGCCCCAAACAACCATACAAACGAATTTAAATGAAATACTGCTTTCGGACACTTCAATTTAAATGAATGCTCTGAGTGAACACAAAAAGTAGTAGCAACTTCAGACCACGCTATTAGAAGTTACTACAATTGCTATGCTAGATGCTCTTTAACTATTGCATATTAATGATACTCATCAATGATGTGTTTCTGCATGCTAATAGAGACACTTCTACACGGATCATGAAACTTTATTCAATATTATTGTGAGCTTGACATTCAAACAGGAACATTCATTGCATACTCTTCTCCATCTATCAGCATGTTTTATTCTTAAAACAGATCAATTTCTTGACTGACTGATCAGACTGGAGAACATTATTACAGTGAAGAAAAGAAATAAGGTGGATTCAGTGAAGATGATTGGATATGATCAAGTACTAGGTAAGTTTTCTTTGTGACAGAGAAAAACAGTTTTAAAATCATTACATATATATTTTATATGATGTTATACAGAAGATCTACAATATTTGCACTTAAACTGTATAAACCTGTAGGAAGCAAATATGATATTAAACAGCTTTAAAATACAAGATTCAGTAAGTTTTAGATCTTATGGGCTTACTGTTACAAACTTAAAGCAATGGCTAAAATAGCAACCAGTTAACATAATGAAATACACTAGACAATTTTTCTAAAATATTTCCCTTAAGACTCAAAACACTATTTATACAATATTTGCAATGCAAAATACAAATGTCTAACAGTTAGGGAATTTTTCAAGTGTTGTAAGACTTTTATGCTTGCTTTGTGAATATCAGTACCTTACCTTCTTTATCTTAAAAAATAGTTAATAAATATAAAAATGAAATCCCACTGTTCTGCTTTAAAGAGGCCTTTAGAGTATAAGGCTTCTTCATACCTGTCTAGTGACATACATGATCCTTCACAATACTGCCTGCCTGGAGGGAGGGAATGTTTTGATCAAAAGTTGGGAGGAGACAGGGGTTACGTGTGAAGTGTGACAGAAACACTATGGTCATTCTGTTTCCTCAGGTCCCTCAAAGGACTATGGAAGACTCTCTGGGCCTTGATGAAATTTCTATCAAGCGCTATCACAGTCCAAGACTAAGTGATGGAAAAAATTATTTAGAGGCACTTACACCATGCAACCACCAAAACTTTTTTCTGGAACAGAATAACTGAGATTCAAGCCTGCAGAATTTGCTTTGTCTGTTACAAAAAAATGTTGGATTAGATTCCCTAGGTGCAGTAAGTGTTGTTGACTTTCATGTCAGTAAAATGGCCTTTCACCTTTAGACACAATTTTAAAAGAAAATACTTTGACAGAACTAATGTGCTTCCTGAACTTTCCCCCTTAGGAACACTATTAGCTCTACTGTCTGATCACCTATGGTCAGGAACAGATTAATTCAAACTAATCACCAAGCCAATCTGAGGAATGAAGATGTGTAAAGCTGAGGCTCACTAGTCTAGCAGAATGAAAACTGAGAACTGTAATTTTTAAGTACTTTAGAGGTGAGAGAAGAAACATCAGTTTGCTGAATGAATGTATCAGCGTACAATGCAGAAGGTATTTTTTCTGATTTCTGTACCCTACTTTTCTAAAGTATGTAGAAAAAGGGATGAAGTGCTACTGAAGGTGCTGAACAACCTTCACTCCCATTGATGGAAATATCACAGGAGGCATCTAAGCCCTGAAAAGATTCAGCCAATAAAACAAACACCATCTCAATACATGCATTCGTTTGGCAAGGATAAAGACGTTCAGCTTTTTTTATTTTCTAAAATGCACTTAAACCAAAATAATAGTTGATGCACTTCCATGAACAGTAAAATAAGTAATACAGGTATTTTAAATATTAAAAATGCTTACCAGATTTGCAATGATATAATGGTATCCTTTAACATGTTTACCAATTGTGATAACCTGTAAAAAAGAAGAAATACCCCCGTAATGGAGAATGTTCACCTGATACTTGGACTGAGACTAAAAAAATACAAAATGCGGTATGATGTTAAAGCTAGTTATGAGCTTTATGGTATGCAATACTGAGTTTGTTCAGTGCTTTACTCTTTATTTTACTTAATCCAGTATTGAACATACTCTCTGCTGGTGGAAATCAGTCATTTTCAAGTCCCAAGATCTGGAAACTGAGGAGTTGAATGCTAATTATTATGCTGTGTATTAAAGGCACAACCTGGACAGGAGAAAGCAGGCATCATGCAGTAGAAGCACTGTGTCTCAGAGACTCTTGTTTGGATTCTGCTCCCTTTGTAGCAGAATTGTAATGTTCCTTGAACTGGAAAAAGCTTAAAAGCCCACTGACATTAATGAAAGCATCTACATTATGAGGAAGTCTTTCAAAGTTCAAATTGTTTATTGCCCTAAGGCTTCCTCGTAATCTCCCTCAAAGACAGCTGCTGGTTTCTCAGTCTCCACTGGCAGGCACGTAATATGGATTCTTCTCCCAAATAAGCCTAATTAAGATGTGTCTGCATGGGGAAGTTTGCATTTTGAAGCAAACGCTTCCCCAGAAAAAGGATGTGGGAGATAACAGGACTCTAGAGGTTCCTTCCATCTTTTGAACAATGACAGCAACTTAATGATTCATGTATGTCCTCAATTAACAAATAACTAAAATATTCAGAAGGTACCCTATAACTTGTACCAGGCTAGTAGTGAACAACATTCCACATACTTGCTTTAGTTGCAGAAATACAGTATAACTGAAGGCAGCATTTAAAACTAAGTTTTATGTCACTAGAGTTTGAGACTGAGAGGATCACATTACATAGGCCATAGAAATTTTTCAATTATTCCTCTTCTGAGCTCAATATATACATGATATATGAACTTAATTATTCTAAAACAGTTACTTGGTTCAGACTACTCCAGACTCATTACTTATTAAAAGGTTTAAGAACCGTGTTCTGATGTATTTCTTATGCAGCTGCTGCTTCCAAAGAAACTTCAGTTAGACCAAACAGATTAGCTCTTCTACATAAAATGCCTCTTTGTCATTGGTATCTGAGAAAACAGTCGGCAGCTGCAAGTCTTTGGATCAATGGTTACTAACTCCGCTCTAACTGCTACTGGGTACTATTTCATTAATCTAGCTTTCTAAAACATTGCCCTTTGCCACTCATCCATATGAACACTAAGGATGCTGCCAGTTAAAACTCGAAGATTCAGTGGTAGCTCCAAAAGCCATGACGAAGGAGCTGTGGACACAAAGTTATTCACCAGTGTCCCTAGTTTAGCCTAGCATCTCAAGCAGGGATAGAGAAGAAGTGGCAGTAATTGCACGGCTGCCCAAAGAGTGTTATCAGCAGGAAATGAGATTCTGCAAAGGAAGCTGGCTGAGAAGAGATAGAGGGTATATAATGAAGAGCATGGTAACACTGACCTGCCAAATCAGAGAGAAGGAATATAAACTAGTCTGAGGAGAGATGGGGAACTGAAATACTTTTCAACTTCAAACGTCATAAATCATTGATATCTGGAAGAGAAACTATAACATGAGACAAAAACCAAGAATGATGAAGCAACTTTGCAAACACATCATGTGTGTATACAAAGATCGGAGGACTACAGAGTGTTACTGGGTGAACCCGAGGTTGCCACCACAGCTTAATAAGTTAGTGGGATAAATCAAACACTACCATAGAATGTTTGTTCAAGAATAGAAAGCAAAGAAGAAAGTAAAGAAATTGTTGCTCTGTATATCAAGAATTCAAATAATACTTCAGTATTCAAGAAAAATCTGGTCAACAGAAAGGCTGTTACACAACTCTCAGTAAAAATACACAGGAAAAGAAAAGGGATACTAATACAGAGGGTCTACTTCAGGCACCCTCATGAAAGAAATTGCTGAGGGTTTTTTTCTGGGCAGGTATTAAATGAATTTTTAAAGAATAGATCTGATAGGAAAGCAAGACCTGAAGTACATAGTTTGCTTTTAGAAAAGAAAATCAGAACATTACATTTAAAGGATACTCACAGGCCAAGAAATCCATTGTTCAGCACAGACCTTCATCTTAAGAGATGGAAAAAATTAATAGTGAAACAGTTATTTCAGATTTTATTTTCAGCTACTTGAGATATTGAATGTGGGTTTACTTTTTTACGTAAGGAAGGGAAGTTACAGAAGCAGAGTGTAAGGATAATGGACTTAGAAACCAGACCAAACTCCAGAAACTGCTAGGGTATCTTGTAAAGAGAATTTCAAGGCTAAATCCATATGAGACAGCTGACAGCAATTAAAGAGACCATGTTCTAGGGCATAGCAGTAAACTATTTTGAGAAGAACAACTAATTGGAATTATATTAACTGACCTACGTGGCTGACCTAGTTATCTAGAATTCTTCAGTGACTTACAAATCAAAACAGCAGAAACAACAGTTTATCCATCTGTATGCTTCAGGAGTAGCACAAGTCTATGGGGATAAGCCGAGAAAGTCTGACTCAAAACAAGGCAGAATCTATCAAAGTGCAATTAGGGTAAGAAAAATATCCCCGAGCTGCAATCAAAAATTTAAGAAGCAGCCAAAGAAAAAAAATAGGTCTGTTACTAAATAGGTAGTAAAAATGAGTGGTTACTAAATGCTAAAGAGGGTCCTTGTCTTTAAGAAGTGGGAAAAGGAAAAACTGGAGAAACTTACAATCAGTCAAACTTCCGTATCAGGGAAGAGATTATAATGAATATTACATACTTAATTTTAAAAGAATCTATAGGATAATAAGATGTTAAACAGTCAATATAGTCTTGTCAATATCAAAATACGTCAAAGCAATTTCTTTCCTTTCTCTGACATGATAGCTAGCCTAATAGATAATGAGGAAACAGCAGATGTGACATATCTTGAGTCTAATAAGGCTTTTGTCCTGTATGACATCGTTACCAGCTCTTCAGGGAACACAGACAAGACACCATAAAGTAAGCGAACAACCGTTTGAAAAGCCACAGAGAACCAGCTGAAAAAGACCTAAAAGTACTATTTCTCTCAAGCAATGCTCTACTCAGTACATTTCTTGACACGGGTAACAGATCCGAAAATATGATTTTTAAAAAACTGCAGATGATAGGAAGGTTGCAAATGCTTTGGAGAACAGGATCAAATTCAAATTGATCTTGAAAATTAGAAAAATAGTTTGTGGATATGAATTCCAAATAAAACAGACCAATACAATGCATTCCATTGAGGACAGACTGCCTGAGCCTCTCCAAATGCAATGACCTTCATAATAAAGACCAAAATTATAAGCCCTTCAAAAAAGCTTCAAACCAATACATCTTAACTCTGATGATATATCCCTATAGATGCTACACAGCCTCACATGGTCAAGCTCAAGCCAGCAGGGAACTATCCTTATAATCTTCCATTGTGCTCTGCATGCATAAAAAGAAGATACAGAGACAGTAAGACCTTCCTAGACACTAGGACTAAAGAGGTGGATTTGAAGGTAATGCAATAATTTGAATTAGAGCACCACGATGCTGTTGTGAAAAATAAAAAAAAACAACACCGTTTTGGCAAATAATGTATGTGTGGTTGGAGAGAATACATAATTTTCCATTATGTTCAAAGCTCAGGAGGCCTTAGCTATGGAAAACAGCATCCATTTTTGGTTAACATACCTTAACAGGGAGACAAAACAGAGAGACCCAAGGACAGTAGGAATGACAAAGAGCTTAGAAACCTGAACTACAAAGGGAGTTAAATGGAAAAGAGAAGCTGTTGATACAACATTCTGAAGATGTAAAAGGCTCTTGGAAAAAGCATTAGAAGCAGAAAATACTTTCTAGGTGTAAGGAGAATTAATATAACACAGACATAATATAACTATTTATAATGCACCATATTTAATAGTGTATCGACTACATGTAATATAATATACTACATAGGTTGTGAAATAGCCTTAATGAGATTTTTTTTTTTCCAAATAATCAGGGTATAAAGCCATATAGGATCATCCAGATAGAATTATCTTGCCTTTGAGCAAAGGGAGGGATTATAGGATTTGTATGTTCACTTTCTGCCTGATATATAAATGGTCCTCAATACAAACCTGTCACTTCCAAATGATGCATAATAATCACAAGAACAGGATCAAGAGAAACGAACTCATTACATTTACTTATAGAGTATAGCTAACTGCTGTCACTGAAGAATGGAGAATAGCAAACCTGATCAACAATGTCGTTGACTTTATCGCGCTCACAGTCCAAAATCACTCGCCTTTCCTTTTTTACCTCTAGATCTTGAAACAGTGAACGGTAAGTTTCATCTTTTCTGTCATTGTTAATATTTCCTACATTGATAGCAGTCACTTGCCATTTCTTTTCAGCAGCAGAATCCAGCACAGCTTGCAATGTTGATAAGCCTAGTGAAGCACAGGAGAAAACAGGAGATATGACCGATAAAGCTTCAAGAATAACGAGCTTCTAGAATGTTATTTATGAGATTACTTATTTAAGATTTCCTTGATAGTTGTTTGACCTGTCACACATTGTTAGGACTCAGAAATGAAGATATGTGTGGGCCAAATCAGTTCTTACTGCATGAAATGTCTATATACTTCGCTGCAAGGAATCAGAGTAAAGCCTTGCAAGGACAACCTTTTGGTTTTGCTTCAACCTTCTTCAGAATGGAATTTTGCAGTTTCATTGATTTACTGCTGAATTCCACATGCTGGGAAAGAGGTCTTCTAGAGAAAAGTGATCCAGTTATGGCAAGAGGATCAGCTGCTTATTATGAAATGCTATTGAACCGATTTTGTTCTCGGCACTTGAGCAGTACTGTATTTAAACCCGGACCTCACTGAGGTCTGTGGCAAAATTCCCATATTCTGCAGTGGAGCTAATGGAGGAGTTACTTCTGTTGCCTACAGTCATATCCCTGATTCTGAAAGAAGATATGCCACATATCTCTTTCCATATAGATAAGTAGGCTCAATGCTAACAACTAACAAGCAGTCTACAGGAGTATGTTTGCTTCCATTTTATCCTTTTGGCACATTACTGCCAGGAAGCTGTAATGTCTGTACAGCTGCAACTGCCTACAATATATTGTAAAATCAGTGAAGATTTTACTTGACCGATTTTCCGTTTTAAAGGATTAAATAACAGAGTATAGAAATATGAAAATTACTGCTGGAAATGAATTTCTGCTACACAACAGATACCATTTTAACAATTTCCAGCAGCACAGGAATTGGACTTGTTATGTTTAAATCCCTTCCAGAGAATTCCACCTAATTCTAGAGAGCAATTTTAAGGATAGCAGATAGTATTACAGAAAAAAGAAAATTAGACTTTCTCACAGGCCAATTGACACTTTTGCATATTCATCTCCCTTGAAACCACAGAACACCAGGAGTCATTTCTTTGAGTCAAATTTATGACTTGATACGTAAAGGAACCTTCAGGAATAACTCTCATGAGAAATAACAGTGGTTATGTCCATAAATGTAGAAAGAAAGCACTGCGAATTAATTTGTCTTATAGTCTATAAATACATCATTAAATTAAGATTGGTCAGTGTTTAGCAATTCAGCTTTATCAGTGAAAACAGTAATGACTTACAGCACTATACAAGACTGGTCATTAGCAAAGGTAGAAAACGTCAGGCTTCCAAAAACATAAATTCAACAATAATCTCAAATAGTTTTGGTTTTCTATGTAAACTTTAAAGAAAGACTGTTATGAAGTTTTGTACATCATGCAATGAATATGTATTTTAAAATAATAGATAACTACAGTCCAAGGATACATATAAGCTATTTATAATATTTTAAAGATAAATGTGGAGAACTCGTGCTAAAAGGAAAAGATAATTAATGTAAGCAAACTAAAAGATGTAGGGAATATCTTAAAACATTAAAAATCACTAAAATAAGTCAATACTTCATATTAATGTTTTAAATGGTAATTTAAAATAATTAAAAAAAAAAAAACAAACCACAAAAAAACCCACCCAAGCTGAAACAGATATAATCTGGATCAGGATAATTGTTTCAGATCTCATTTAGTAGATTTCAAGTCCTCCAATCTGTCTATGTTTCCTCCGAGTTAAACAGAATGTCAGTTAGGCATAAATTAAATGGGCTATTAATGTTAATACTATCCATTACAAAGGGGTTTTATATTTTACTCCTCTGATCTTCCATTTTTCCTTGGGACTCCCTTTTCTTGGGATGCTCTCTGCGGAGATATCAAATGGATGCCTGGATTTCTTGCTTTTTATAGGTGGCAGATTTGTTCAGCCCCATACAGTTTAGTTTATTCTGACAGCAATAACACATTGCAAAAGAAGGGAAAACAAACAAAAAAAAAGCATTCATGGCAGTAATTCTGTGGACATGGAAGCCTCAGGAGAGCGGTAACAGAAGCAGGACTCTGCAGAGGAGAAAACTCCAACAACTTCAGTTGCCTTTTTTTAAACTGCAGGAATACTTCTATTTGGGAAACTCATGAGCCTGAAACTCTTTTGGTCATAATGAGACAAACTCTTAATTCAGTGAGCTCTGAAAAGGAGGACTGAACAGAAGCTGAGTAAATTAGCAATTCTGTTACAGATAGAATCCTCCAATAACGTCACGACTTTTTCCAAAACCCACTGTTTACTACTGGCAACACAGAGGAGGCAAGGAGGGTAAAGGACACTAATCCACATATATGAGAGCAACTGCCATATTACGCCAGTAATAGCCTGGACATGCATATACTAAATGGCCCCACTTCTTATAGACAGGAATGAGATAAGAAACTGCCCTGCACTTCAACCAGTCAGCCCCTAACCACAGAGGAGCTGTAAAAGTAGCAATAAATGATTCTTTTGGAATAAGTCATCAAATTAATTCCTATTAACTTTCACAGCTTCCATGAAAAGTAAGTCTCTTTGGCTTTTTTATGTCACTCCTGAAGGTGGAAACATTTTAAATTATGTATCATTCCTTAAATACACGTAACTGTCATTACATTAACACTTATGCAAAAATGTTTAGAGGAATTGTGGACCCAGTATATTCAGGGTTTGAGGTCAGTGTTGCTGACTACACACTGCTTGACTCTGCAGGTTAACCTTGTGCAATCAGTGGGAGCACTGAGGAGCAACGATTTACTCAACATAAAGGTAGCAGCTTCATGCCTTGGAGCTTGTTATCACTGGGGTGCCTTGCCACAATTAAAACAAACAAATAAGAAAAAAAGGCATAACCGAAGGATGACTACAAAAACAATTTCATGCTGTTATTCCTGGCCAGATTCAGCCGGTGCAGCTCACAAGAAGAACTAGGTGTTTTTCAGTATTTTCTAAATATAAAACACATGCAGGTCACGCACTGCGCACTGCGAGATGATTGACAGAGTATTGGCTAAGCAAGTAGTTTTACATCTGTCCTTTCTAAAAAGGCAGTGAATGTTTCCGTTTCTAATGCGAATTTGAAAAGTATCCACTAGAGAAATGGGCTTAGGGTTCATCCTCCCACATGACATTACTGTTGGGGGCTACATACCAGTATTAGTTTATGTAACTTTAGTGCTTACAACGGTGATAATGAACTGTATTGAGGAGGTCCCTTCAGCTTCTGAACAACATAATGTTTAAAATGGTGAGCCACAAAATAGCCTTTTTTGAGTGAACAGGAGAAGCTAAAATACAGAAAAGTTAGCCAAGGACTAGGTAAGGAGAACCTGAAGACAGAATGGCAATAATGGAATCCCAGAAAAGGCAGTCAAAAAAATCCCACTTCTGTATAATGTTGCTTCTTCTCAGAAAAATAGTTCATATACTGGAATTTGCAAGTTATTCTTCCCAGCTTATAAACTGCTATATTATTATTACTACAACCATAAAAGGGCATAGAACTTGAGAAGACTGTACCATGGAGTAGATTTCTTACAGACAGTGGATTTGGGTTTATCAACAACAACAAAAAAATCTAAGCTCAACAGAGGAGAGGAACTCAAGTATTTATCAAAAGCAGTCTCCAAAGAAGCAGGGACTGCATCCAAGATTCTTGCTTGCTTAGTGCCCAACTATCGATTTTGCATGTGCGGAGTGAATCTGTGATAACACATTGTCCTTCATGCTCAGATGTTTGGTTTTTTTTTCCTCCTTAGATGATTCTTTAAAAAAAAAAAAGAAAAAAACTTTTCATAGGAACTGTTTTACAACATGTGATTAATCTCGTATTGCTTATCAGCATGTTTTCGATTCTATTAATATATACTGTCATAATTTTATTCTTATTTAAACAATTTTGTTTCTGTCCCAAAAGCTCACTTCTGAAGTAAAGCTTACACTTACATTTGCTGCAGGCAAAAATTCCTTTCCTCATTTACTTTTCCAATACTAATTCAGCATTTCAGTAAGATACACGTAGCAAACAACATGCAGATAAAAAGTACCACATCTTACCTCTGTCGCTGTCATACAAATACGCAAACTTGGTCCACTGATAGTATTCAATCAAACTAAGAAGAGCCCCCTTGAGATCAGGTCTCATCTGAATGACGAAGGGATGTGTTCCATCTGTTGGGAAGCTGGGAGTTATGAATGAGACATGAAGAGTCCCACAGAATGATGTTATGGTATTTACAGACTTCTTGTCATAGAATCCAAAAATAGCAAAGACTCCTCTTGAAAACTGGGAGCAGACTAGGAGGGAGAAATAAAAACAATTAGGTGGGAGAATTAAAAAAAATAAATATATATATATTGAAAACTCTATCATGTATATATTTATGAGAAATAATGAAAATGTCTGATCACATAAATACCAGGAGAAAACAGTAATACTCTGCTACAGAGATCATTTGTTAGTTTTATTATTAATAACATAAAGCTTCTGCTAGAAAAAAACAACCAAGAATAAAAAAAATCAGAGATGTGGTTCACATTCCTAGACAATTAATTTAGAAATTAAACTCACCAAGTTATTCTTAAATTCAATTTATAATGTCAAGTATAGTCATGAAAACATCAATGGCAAATGTAATTTATAAAATGCGTCATTATGACCACACATAGTATTACAGAAATAGATAACTTTTTGTCACAAAAATAAATTGGCTTTGAGGTCAAGACTGACTGAGCTTTTTGCAAAAGACCTTAAATAATTTTCTATTTGGAGAAATATAAAGCCCAAACTAGAAGCAAATCTATTAATAGCAGAAAAGTAAGGAGTTGATCTGCTTTAAAACCCTTCCGTTTCAAGGCGTTATTTTAATTCCTGCTTTGAAGGACTCAGCAAAAGCTAGTCCTTCTGGGTGACACTTGTGGTCATGCTGCAGAAAGAATAACCTCACAGGTGTAAACAACATGATGATTATTCACTTTTTATCACTGGAGACAATTCAAACCAATTGATGAATGCTACCGACCACCGCAGCCTGTGTAAAAGAGCTAGTTCTTCTGGGCTATTCTCTTCTTTGACGCTGCAGTCTATATTAGTGCCTAAATTCTAAAACCAGGGTACAGTAAGGAGATGTTCATCTCTGATTAATTCTCATTTATCACCTATGCATTCTTTGGTTTGCATATAGTCACCTTGAACAAGAGACATCCTTCTAGAGAAAACATCTAGTCAGCCTCATTGCAACCCCTGCTACACCTGACCTGTTTATAGATAGAAATCACAGTGTAATTGAAGCTAATTTTGCCCATCTATTTAGTGCACTAATCCTTGAATATAATTCACCTAAGGGCAAAAATAAGTTGACTTATTTTTAAAGTTTCTCAGATTTGAATATTTTCTCTTTTAGAGTTACCGCATCTTTAATTTTTTTTTTTTAAATATCATCCCTTTATGCCTGTTACTATTTATTGCAATTTTCTTTTCATGGCTTTGCCTATCTATCTTTGCTACCACAGTCATCTCATATACCTTAATTATTTCTATACTCCAATTAAAAGCACCTAAACAGTATGGGTGAAATTCTGAGTCTGCCAGTTTCAACAGTTCTCATCTATTAAGTTTAATTAGGTCAGAATTTCACCTCAGGTGAGAGAATACAAATGATTAAAAAACTTGATGAGTAATACCCCTTTATAAAAGAATGCTGCAGGTTTTCCAAAGCTAGGGTACAAGATGGTCAGACCTCTCCTGTTCCCACCGTAAATTGTTATGTCAAGTTACAATATTTATCTCAAATGTATTAAGGGTGTAGGGTATAACACTGCTCACGTTGAATAAAGGTTTCTGAAAAAGGCTGTGAATTTTCTGAATAGCTTTTCTGTTTTCGTTACCGGAATGCCAGTAGTGATTCCAAACCACTATGCTCTCACTGAGACAAAACCAGCTCACTACCTCCCCAGACACTCATGAACAATTGTTTCCCATCTGCAACGAAAGCTAAATACTTTCTGAACTTGCTACAACAAAGGCGTTAATGTCTCCTAATCCACCTTCAAAAATGCACATTAAAATAAAGCACCAGTTTACATTTGGATCCCTGGGCAAGAATTCTGGAGAAGACTGTTACTAGCACACTACTGTGATCTTCTCCATTAAACCATTTTAATGCTGCATATAAGGTGACAGAGACAACACCAGTGTCATTCCAGGATCCCTGGGATCAGTATTGCTGACTCCTAGGATGCTACCACATCTCCTGTCACACTTACTGCTTTTCTTCAACCACCAGTCAAGGATTTTAGGCATAGATGAAATAACACTACCTACAACTGCCAAAAAAATGGGGCCAGCTGCCTGCACCAGAAAATTTGAAAACCTTAGGCGATTCCTTCTCAGAAGCATCACTCCACCCCTAATAGAGAAAAGCCTGGGTCTTTCCAGCACTGTACTCCAGTCTCTGTCTCCAATCCTCCCCCATCCTTCCCTCCCCTCCTGACACCAGAGAGATCTGGACCTGTCAGGCCTCAGCTAAATATCTTTGGGGAACGAAGTTCAATCTGCCCATGCTGTTGGGAAGTTTTAGTTAAGGCTCTGTCCTGGCTTCTGAACTCATGTAACGAAATAGATCTCAACTTCCATTTAAAAAACCACTACACTTGGAAAAGGAAAAAAAAAAATCCCCCCAAAATCATAGCAATGATTTGTAATGGCAAATACAAAGAGCCCATATTACTTATGCTAGGCTTCAAACATGAACTGGGATTATTTAAAGCTGGGTATGTACTGGATCTGGCTGGGATGGTGTTCACTTTCCACACAGCACCATATGGTGCTGTGTTTTGTATTAGTGTCCAAAACAGCGTTGCTAACACACCAGTGTTTTAGCTATTGCTGAGCAGTGCTTGCACAGCACCAAAGCTTTCTCATTTTCCTCTCTGCCCATCCCAGTGAGAAGGCTGGCGGTAGGCACGTAGTTAGGAGGGGACGTAGGCAGACCACTTGACCCAAATTGCTCCAAGGGATATTCTGCGCCACATAACATCACGATCAGCCATAAAACTGTGGTAGAAGATGAAGAGGATAGAGAGCTCTGACTTACAGGTTGGCTGTTGCTGGAGACTCGATGGGCACAGGTCTGCTTGTGGGAAGGGGTAAGCGAGTGCCTTTGCATCACTTGGGTTTTCTCTTTCCTTCACTTACTAAAGTGTCTTTATCTTGATCCACAAGTTTTCTCACTTTTGCTTTTCCTATTCTCTCCTCTGTCCACTCTTGGAAGGGGGGAGTGAGTTGAGTGGCTGTGTGGGAACTTGGCTGCTGGCTGAGGTCAACAGGGTAAAAGGTGTTATTCCACCTTCCACCCACAGGACAGACCTGTTAATACCCCTGGCCTGTGCTTGGACTGCTGAAGAAGTTCTGTATTGCTTCAGTGATACAGACACACACCCAGTTCACTCTCTTCAGAAGACAACTGCTGTTTCAAACTGAGCACCCTCTCTGATACGGCACAAACCCACACCGCCTCTCTTCAATAGTTACTCACTGCCTATTGATTAGAGACACAGTTCTCTTGGATTAACACAGCTAATGGCTCTCCATTTTAGCGATCTTTACACCTGGCAAATCATCAGTCCTTACATATATATGCCATCTTCTGGGGAAGGTAGGTAAAACTGGAATTTTGATCTCCTCTCCTGCACAAAGCGAGAGACATGTAGAAAGCACCACCTCTAGCAGGGAAAGTCAAGTCACTGTAGTTCTAGCTATTTACAGAAGCTGCAGCTTAACAGCTGAATTCTACACATGTGTCCACAGTACCAACAAACAGTATGATAAAAGCAAGAACATTTTATATTTTTGAAATTATTATGAAACCTGCCACACAGATACAAACTCTCGATTCAACCAGGGTCCCCTGGATGTGAGATAAAAACTCTTTCTAACACAAATCTTGAAAGTGAGGACATAACGCACATTAGCAAATATTAAGCTATGTGGGTCATCCAGAAAATCAGGATCAACTTTAATCCATGAAAAAATAAGTTTTCATCAGCAGTGACCGGTGTCACAGTTGTATGCTGAAGAACCTCAGTGCTGTGCTTTTGTACGTGAAACAAGTGGGAGAGCACCTGTGCCATGTAATAAAAAAACTAGCTAAAAATGAGCTAAAATGAGACAAATGCTTGCATTTGTTTTAGGGCATTTGGTCTCTCAGGAGCAGGAGAAAAAAGAAGGGATTGTATTTCCAAATATATAAATGGTGATCCAGTGGATAAAGCAGAAAGTGTAATTGTTTTTGGCAGGATTCCCACCTTAGACCAAGTCTACAGTCATGTTGTTATAGCTGGGAGACATTAGTTTTACAGTGGTGAATCACAAGCTGTTCACAGTTATTAGATGAAAAAAAAATCATGATGATTAGGACTCAAGCCATTGAAACATGAAAGATATATTTTATTAAAGACATTAGAAGCAACTGCCAGGATTCATTTCTTTCAAGCTCTTCTATATGAACTTTTTTTCTTTGGGTTTATGTTGTCCTTTCTAGAATTAGTCAATGGCCTACTTAGCAACATGAAGGCAAGGATACAGTAAGCTCATTTTGTGATCACTTTTCTAGAGACTCACCTAGAATGGCAAATAACTGGGAATTCTAAGAAACGGGGTAAATAATTAAAGGTACCTGAGAAACAATTCCCAGAAGGTTTTGTAATAGCCGAGAATGAAATATTTATATTTGACTTATCCTTGTTCTTCTACTACTATGTTCTTCTAACATAGCTGGGCAAAAACCGAGTTTGC
Organism: Larus michahellis; assembly: GCF_964199755.1. NCBI lineage: Eukaryota > Metazoa > Chordata > Aves > Charadriiformes > Laridae > Larus > Larus michahellis. The sequence continues at coordinate 40,824,592 of NC_133900.1, read as the reverse complement.
CCTTGTTTTCCACAACACTGAAAATGTGTCCTAGTCTTTTCTTACAAAAGCTAGGGCCTAGACTTTTTCAACAACAAAATTAAGCTTAAGCCTGCAATGAGAAATAGGTGCTTTGTCAAAGGAGGGCCAAAACTACTTTCTCAATTATAAACTCCTCCATTCTTAACTATGTCTGTTTCTTCTTAAACCTCCTTTTTACCATCATGCATTCAGACCTTTCTCTCAAAGTTTCCCCATTTCCGATCCTGTTTTGTGAATGAACTCAATGAATAAGCAGGATAATCCGATATTTGGCACTGTGGCTGTAACTGGTTCTCCAGAAATAAATATAGCAACATACATTCTTTGTCTCTCATCATATAGAACATACCTCTGTGATGCATATCATATTATACCCAAGACTTAAAAAGTGCCAACTGAAGAGTACATTTGAAAATTCAAGATATAAAAATATTACAAATACACTTAGCTTTACACAATGAAGTGATGCCAGTTTAGGAATGATAGTTCATTTTCATGACTGAAGAACTGCATCTTTAGAGGCACAAAATCACTTAGAAATAGTTGCATTTGAATACATATGCTTAGAAACTATTCCTGATCAAGTCTTCCTAAGCCAAGATTTCCTTTCCAAAGGGAGAGTAATGAACCTAATTGTTGTTTACATTTGGGGACAATTAAATTGAAAAAATAAAATTAGCAAAATGCTCATTTAACTTACTGAAATAGATGTTTAATAATACCTGCATATGGGAAAGTTTACAAAAAGTTTTATTATGACTCTTAACATTCTTCTTACTTTTCCAAGTATTTCTATATTTTTATTTATATGAGAGTTTTGATACTTGGTTTCTGTCCAAAGATGAAAGTTTAAAATGACTGAGAAAGTATTTGCCATTTGGTGCTTAGATTTTAAGTGCTGTCTAGTATTAATGTTGCTTTATATGTTATTTTATAATATTAACGTGGTTTAGTATAGTTCTAACAAAACTGCTTCAATATTAACATAGGGAAATAAGTCTTCAATGCATATTATTTAATCACACCCAATGATCATTCTCCTACTTCTAAGAGAAAGAAAATAAGGCACAAGTGTAAAGAAAGAGTCAAGCACTGTCTCTGCAAAAGAGGACCAAAACACAAAGAAAACACTAATTGGTCTGAAAAGTTGATAGATGAGTCGGAAGTAGCCGGGAACAAGACACAGAAACCAAATGCCCAGTTGGTAATTTCAGCTTCTGAAAGGCAACATTAAGAACAGGCAGACAGTAGAAAGGAACCACAAACAATAAATGGAACAAAAGTAGCAAAAAATAAGCAAGAACCACAGCTGCCAAAAGAATTCACATATGATTGAAACTGCATCAGAAAATCATTATGAAAATAAAAAACAAAATGGATTGCTTCCAAAGTCATTAAGAAAATTGCAGCATAGCAGAAAGCATATTGTATACACTTTTATAGACTAAAGAATTTTTTTGTAGTAATGTTATATATTATCTCCATGGACTGTTTTACTCATTCAGATTATACTATTACCTTCTAGATTTGAGGGGTAAACTTCTCTTCACGAATAGTGAATAACACATAGGGAATCACACAAGTCCATCCAAAGTGTTATTTAGAACCATGAAGGAGTAGGTTTTTAAACAGATGAAGTTACTTTTTCTAGGGCCATGGTAAACTAACTAAAATTGGGAAAAAACAGTTCCCTAAAGCTCAAAGAAGAGTGTAATAACCAAAAGATAAGACAATGGACTAAAGCCTCATGCTAGGATTCAATAAAACATGGACACAGAAACCAAATAAAAGCTGGCATTTTAAAATCCCAAGATATCTTTTACCAAAGCCAAGAGGCAAATCAATGCCAATTAAAACATCAATGGCAATCAAGAACTGAAAATATGCTATACTTCCGGATAACAAAACACTGAATTACATGAAAAAGGCCTTCCTTTTTGTCTCTTTTTGCTATTTTTAATTACAAATAAATGTGGATTTTTATCTTATTTTGAGCATTTAAGAAAATCAGCATGCCTGGAATTATAGCCATTCAATACTGATCTAAACAGTGTATTTTCCTCTCTGCAGATTGTGCGTATATATATTGTGGTGAAAAAAAACAGACCTCGCTGGGAAAGATAAGCATCGAATGTCGAGCTACATACAACAACAAAGAATGAAGTGGACCTCAGAAATACTTGAGCGATGAATTCTTCACCTGTACATCACCGTTAAAGCACAAAACACAACTCAGAGCAACAACCAGGCAGTTAGCAAACAAACAATCCATAACAGAAAGGGGGCCTCAGTTTTGCAGAGAGACGACTAGAGAAATTCTCACAGCCTCAGAGAGGGAAGAAAGCAAAATTTAAATCCTGAGGCTGGAATGTCTGTAGAGGACCATTATGGTGGAGCAAGTACAAAGGACGTTTTTCCACCTTTTCTGGCAGAAATGTGGTCTTCAGTTATTGCTATGACCTGAACTGTTTGTTCAGAGATCGGAACCGAATGGAACTTTCCACACCATGTTATTAGCAAAAGTAGCTTTGATCACTGTGCAAAATTACAGTCAAAACCTGGGTTGCTGCAGTACGAAACAAGCTCAAAGACCAGAGAAGAGGTAGATTAATCTATTTCAACCAGTCAATCATACTTCACACTGAGGAAAGAAACTTTGTGCCAATATGGGATATACTAAGCAAGCACAAAAAAGCCTTGGAGAAGTTAGTGCCCATCTGTTAGGAACGTACACGACGATACGGCACAGCTTCTCTCTATGCTAATGCTGCCATAATGAAGGTGGTAAATAAACATCATGTTCAGATTGAAACAACAGGTCAGAAAAACAGTCTGTTTCAATGACAGTTGTGTTCAATTACACATTGCTTGGCTGTGTACTGTAAGCATTTGAAAAATCTTTTTCATGGCTAGGACAATCGCCATGATGCAAAAGAAATCATTGCAAACACCGCTGAAAGAATCATGTTCAAACAATTATGCTTTTACAAATAAAATAAGATTCCTGTAATAAAATTAAAATGCAATGCAAGTCTTCTCATGAAAAAAATTGCCCATGTTCCGCACAATTCTTACACAGCTCTTCCCAGAACTATTAGGATCCTAGTGTATTTGTCTAAATCCCCATTAGTCCCAGCTGAAGGAGATACAATGCTTCCCGAACCCTGAATCTGGTGACCTGGCAACTCTGATAAATAACAGAATTATAACTTTATCTTGTCTCCAAAAAACTATTGTCTCCAAAATCAGGACATTCTTCAGGAAGCTTCTCTCCCCTGTCTCCCTTCTTTCTCTCTTCCAACGCCCCCCAAATAAAAACCATGTCATTTCCATTTAATTACATAAAATTTATTTCCTTCAAATCTAAGAACTCACCTTGCAAATCTGCCTGTCTGGCTTTCTGTGTTTGTACCTTTCCCAAAAATTACAACCTTGCAGTAACACAAAATTTTGAGTGTCCGACAAATTATTACCTCCTAGTTGCAGAAGTAGATAATCAAATCTAAGAAGAGACTCTTGGCTATTCAGAGCTATGCTGCAAGTCATGGAGAAGTCAGCTCTTTCAGGGCCAGGCTCTCAGTTTGTGCAATCGGTATATATAATTCTACTGAATTTAACAGAGCCAATATAATTTACCCCAATTAAAAATGTGGCTCTCAATTTCTAGCATGACCATTATCACAAACTTTTCAAACCAGAAGTGTTATATACAACAGAACACTCATCAACTCCTCTTCCCCTTAATCAGCATTAATGACATGTAGAAAAGGGATGTTTCCAGCAAACCAATCACCTTCCAGTTCCCAAGAAAATGTCATTGTGTAAAACTGTGTATATTAAAGCTTGTAAAAGGATTTGGAAAGAGACAAAATTAACTTGGCAGGTGCAACTACTTTTGTTAAAATGCTGGCAGATTGGGATTCAATTTATGAAACTAGTTTTTGTTTAAGATTCTTGAGCTAGAAGGGCCAACAGTCACTCCTAAACAGATTGCCTAATATTGCCTGATAACACCTTACACCATCTAAAAGGAAACATGGTTTCAGCACTGAGTTTCTCTGTTAGAAGGATAGGGACAGCTATGGGAAAATACTGAGGCTGACTCGTAAAAATACTAAAAAAAATTAGAATAAATCTTAAGGAAACTGTGGTATGGAATAAAGAGGATTTCCTGAGGCAGAGAAGGTATAGCAGAAAACATGCCAGTAATCCGTTACTCTCAGAAGACTTCATACTACATTTTTAAAGGCACAAACTGTTATTTTCCAACTGGTCATTTGTGACCCACCATACACATTATTCTGAGAAAGTGAGATGTTTAGTCCTAGACATTTATTGCCTACATATCTCTCTCCGAAATGATGCAACTGGGAGTCTACTTCCTTCACCCATGGCAGTTGAGCCTACAGCCTGTCACTCCAGCCCAGCCCGCGCTGTAGCACACAGCCATACTGCAACGACCTGTCATACCTATCCCAAGGTCTCAGTCCCTGCAGATGTCTCAACCTGACTTTAAAATAAATCATCTAACTAAAAATTTTGGCATAATCATACCTCTGCGGAGAGAAATATCTCACACAAACTGATGATTAAATGTAACAATAAGCAAGACAAGAGACCTTGATTTTCCACAGTGCCTTGGGTCTAACAGCTTCTACCCCTCAAAGGAAAAATGATGGGCTCTTCCACCTGTAACAACCTCCACCCAGTATTGTTCCAACCTAAACCACTCACCCACAGCAAAGGGTGGCTTATACTTGTGACTTTTTTGGTGGCTTTTTAGGCTGCACTTCCAGACATAGTCTAATTTCCTGTAATGCTTTGTGGATTTGTAACATTCATTGGGATAAACAACTGTTAACGTAATTGCCAGGCTTTATTTGTATTTACAAATGGTCTAACACATCACACTTCCTATCTGCATGCCCCATTTTTCAATTACTGTAGAAGTAACAGAAACATTATTTATTTGTGAAGTATTCAAATACCATTCAATAGACATTACTAGTAATACAAATCACAAAAGCAGTAAAATCCTCTTAATTGGGACACCCTAGTGAACAGCTTACCAACCTGATGATATGACTTTTTTAATTAAGAGAAGAAGTTATTCAAAATTAAAACAGCATGGGGAGCTTTAAGATGATAAAGTAAAATAAGCACTCCTTGCAAACACAGGAAGAAAACTGGTATTCCTTGCCTCTCCTTTGTTAGCTCCTTTACTCTTTAACAACTTGATGCATTTCAAAATGCATTGAAAGTTTTAACTTTTTAGGTCCTATTTAGGAAAATTCAGTTTAGCACTGGTGGAATAAATTCTTGTTAATCCAAACTTACAAACATGTGCTAAAGCATATCATTACCATTTACTTTAACAAAGCAATGATTCATCCTTCAAAGTGGAAAATATTACAATATATGCTTCACTGTGACTGAAATTACAGTTCCAGTTTTTTTCCTCCTGTGTTCAGATTTCACAGGAGTGGGGCTAATTAGCTTAGGTGAAGTTTTACACTGTTTAAGTTTCACCCATGTTACCTGAGCTAATCTGAGCACCTACATTGTACTGCATGATGTATGTATACAGACATGCACATACACTGCATCAAACTAAAAATAAAATCATTTATAGAGGAAACCTGTCCAACGTCTAAAACACTGTGAAAACATGTGCTCACTCAGCACTGTGATAGCGTCTGAGGGTCACAGTTTCTAGGCTTTCAAGTTCTCTACAGCAAACCTCTTGCTATATTATATATGTTCTCTCACTGTATAAAAATTTTGCAGAGGCTTGCAAGATCACTAGATTGGGCTTTATAAAAATATGTCATTCACCAACACTAACTGCTGTTTCTGTGGTGAGCCCAAGTCATCACCAAAAAAACCCAAAAGGAAAGACACTGTATGGCCTTACAGTTTCAAACCATACCTCTTTAGCTGAACAAAGTAGATCTCAATGTCAGGCAACTGTCTGCCATGCATACGACATGAGTAACTTGTTTTTTGAAAATGACCTTTTTCACCATAAGAATTTGTTTTTATCCTTTAAAACTTTATCATAATTTAACTGAGATAAACAAGCATTAAAATATTTACCAACACTATTTAGTAAATGCTATTTAGTAAACATGCTTTAGTTAAGCAAAGAAAGCTTTGCAATTTCCCTTGCTAAGTCACCTGAAATTGACCCTGTTTATTATGAGCTTAGTCAAAACAGATTTAGTCAAAACAATGGGTTTTTCCAGTCACATTTACATCACAGAAATGAAAATCCACTTCTCCTTTGTATCAAATATCAGAAAAAATTATTCAGTACAGTGTCCTTCCAGAAAACTGCAGGTTCAGGGAGATGCATCAACTTAAAGCAGACGATAGTAAGTCCCCTAGAAATAGATTACTGCCATTAGAAAAAATAACACCTGCACTGCACATCAAAAGGCCAGACTAAGGATCTAGTCTGAATGCCCCAGCCACTTGGAGACCTATTCATAGCATATACAGTGCTCTGATCATTCGTACTGTGCCTTTAACTACGTGTATGTTAGCAAGCACTGCACTGCCCTAGAAACCCATCTGTAGAATGTAAAATTGGTATTGAAGATTGAATATATGGGTTTCAGGGGTTTTACTTTGGGCTAACTTTAGGTCATCCCCATGGACTAAATGCCCAGTAGCAGTTTGGGTGCATTGGTGGAACTCCAGAAACACATCCTCCAGTGGAGTTTAATTAAATAAAGAAAAGTGTTCCATGTGCTCCTAAACCACTCCATAATGAGAAGCAAGCAGCAGAGTCAGGATTGATTAGGAAGTTTCCTTCAAAAAAAACATTCTTAATCCAAACCAAATCACTCGCACCCATGTATTTTCAGCAGGTATAAAAAACTAATCTCCATTTGGACAGAAGTAAAATTTGATATGATGGCATACCACTAGAACTGGTTATGTTGTGCTGCGTAAATTTAGTGTCAATTGAGTATTTCGGGCTCTTTCACTGACAACATTCTAAAAAGGAGTTTTACCCCAAGAAAAGAAGTATTGAGCTTCAAGACTTCTTTATCTCCCAGTCCTTACCAGGTACTTAATTTTTCAGACTGGTATATGAATAGGTTACACTAGCTCACACACCAAAAAAAACCCAAAAAACCCCCCCCAAAACCCCAAACAAACAAAGAAGATACTCTGTTTACCCACGCTGACATCTTGCACAGTCCTACTCTTAGTGTCTGGTTTGGTGTTTTGTTCGAAGTCCTAATTGACTGAAATAATCCTAAATGCATCACTTTCCAAGGAAATACTACCACTCTTCTCTCCTGTTACCTTTAAAAACTCATGACTTTCAAAGAAGTGTCATGATTTGGGTGTCTGTTTCATGAAGTTAACACCAGATACTGGAAAATTCTGGAAATCATTGTAGACTGGTTTGTTATACTTACAAGTGGCTATTTAAAATTTCTAGCGCAAGCCAGCTCTGTGCATCGCATAGAGAGTAGTCCGGTCTTGAATAATTAGACTTCAGAGCTATAAAACACAACTGAGCTCCTACAGTTAAAAAAAAAATAAATAAAAATCGCTGTGCCTCAGCTCTACTAACATCCGCTGTTACTTTTGGCAAATGAAACTGGTTTTATTTGTAGATTGAAAATATTTCTTGCCTCCTCATAGAAATACCAGAATGGTAAAAGTTTTGAATGACACAAGCATTATTCTTTCATTGATGAAAACCACAAATTTCATAGCTAAGAAACAACAGCTTGATCAACTGCTGAAGTTCAAGTTAAAACAGCTCTATCCTAATACTGAAGGGAAGAATATGCTTTCTAGTGTTTCCCCTACTTGAAATTCAGTAGCTATTTCAAATTTTTGATAATAGGGTTGAGGTGTTTGTATGCTTGCTTGTTTTGGTGTTTTTCCATAGTTAGATGGGGAAGCAACATTTAGATTATTCTAAATTATGATTATTAAAAATATTATTTATCTCTATAAGCCACACTTACTGTATTTAACTGGAATGCTACCCATATTATGATAACTTCGTTAAGGACAATCTAGTGTCTCACACTGTTTGCTCAGAGTAATCAGTTTTTGCACATACAGCATTCTAATGCATACAGCGTCAGGCTTTTAAAACAGCTTCTATAAATACACCCGATCAGCATGTAATGCAACAAAATACAGCATTTTACAACAGCATATGGCATGCAAAGCAGTGAAGTGAAGGGCATGCCTAGATCTCAGCTGTGGCATGCCACCTAGTTTGTTCCATAACATTTATTTAACCATATGGCTCATCCTAGGTGGCAAGCCACCACTAAAGCACAGGGGTGTGTGCGTGTATTCTTTCACTTGAATTCATGACCCAGGCGATAAAGCTGAAATCAGCTCTTTTAATCACATATTCAATTTTAGTTCTGTTGTATAAATTTACTTAGGGTTTACTACAAGAAACAAACAGAAATTCTGCATAACACCTGCGTATGACAAAATACCTCATCACATTAAGTACCATTTAAAAACATTTATCTTTGGAGTACAAGGCTTGATCTGAGGCTCATTGAACGTCATACAAACCACAGAACAAGGATGATGCATTTAAAAGGACAAGTTTGCAGTGTCTGACCAACAGCAAATGGATTCTCCAACTTCCTCTGAAACAAAGTCACCATTATGGAATTAAAATCTCATTTATTCTGGCTCACTTGTCAGTGAGGCAAAACTGAAAGTTTCAGCTCACTGGTTTTCTCCAGTCGTGGCTCTTCCAAGGTTCTTATTTAAGAACTGCTCTGCCTGTGAACTAGATCCTCACCATTAACACAGTCTTTCTCCCTTCTTTCCACCTTGCTAGAAGCAATCTGCTTCAAGAAGTTCTCTGAGCTTACTAGGCTTCATCCCCTGAAGGGCCACAAATAGACAGAAAGGCTTCTGTATTTCAGACAATCACTGCCAATTTGTTACAGTATCACAGGTACCTTCTAATGATACACAAATCAGAAAAGGCTCAAACACATAAAGACCTTTTTGTTGCTCTCTATATTAAGGCATGCTAAAAATGTTGTAGATCACCTAGCTGAATCTATTACATAAACCACTATTGGGATTTCCCCTCTCCCCGCCCCAGCTCTTTCACCTTTTCATCAAGCATCTTTTTTTGGAGATACTGTGAAATGCCATGCCCTGAAAACTGGAAGTGCCTCAGTTCATCCCCTACGAAACACAGAAAATAGATAAAGCCAATTTCAGAGTTGTCCTGAGCAGAGCTGGCATTTCAGTACCTGAAATTACCATTGGAAATATTTGCAAGAACCACCATTTTATTATACAAACATATGAAATACAGTAACAGCTTAATCTTATTCTCATTGGAGTCATTGGAAGTTTTGCTATTTACTGAAACAGGAAGCAGATCAAACACAAGAAGCTTAATAATCCAAGCTCACTCACCATTGTGCAAATAGCACTCGACTAATTCAAGGTACTATTGTAACATACAGAATGCCTCTGCGCAGAAAAAAGCGAAGCCTCACTCTTCACAGGGATAGAAAACTTTTCTGGCACAGAAACTCTGGGGGCAATCCATTGTGCCTCGGTGTGCCAGTGCTGGTCAAAGAGCTACAGGATGGGGCTCTGTGCCCAAAACACTCTCAGCCATCACGGCTCGAGGCCCCAAAAAACTCACCACCTTGCAGTGGTGAATCAAGTAAATCCCATCGAAAATGTTATTCTCCAGTCAGCTCACTGAAAAACAACGATTCTATACAGCATCAGGCAGAGTAATTCTGTGCATAGATATATTTGCTTTTAATGAATCCAGAACACAGTTGCATTTTTATAGTCTTTAGCTTTACTAAGATATTTTATGTATGTAACAGCGAGAATAAATTTGTGTAGACCATGACAACTAACAGAGGAGATAATGTACATTTTGCTGCTATTTTCTGTCAAATAAATGCTAGGCAAATACCTCATCAACCCTTACTATGGAGACAGACTGACAGAATGGTACAGAAATTTTGAACCTTTATAAGATACTTTAACCATATGTCTCGGTCAATTTATATGCAGATCCTTTCCCTCAGCAGAACTTTTTTGCACCAACTGTTGGCCCATATTGTTGAACTGAATCCAGTACAACAGGCGTGAATACAGGAACTATTCCCTTTTAATTTGAATGGTGATAAAAATGCAAATCAAATAAAACTATTTTTATAGCAGCCTGCAGGTTTTATATGTAGCTGGCAAATCATAAAAAGATGCATATTTACAGGTTTGTTTTTTAAAAAAATACAAGAGTTACAGATAAAAAATATAGTTAAGTAAACTGACTGTAAATTTAAATATAAATCATATAGTATCTTGAAAGCTGATGTGATAAAGAACAAGGGAAAAAAAAAAGGAAGAAAACCAAATGCTTCTGGAAGTCAGAAGTAAGGCACACCCTTTTCTGTTTAATACAGTATCCTTAGGCTTGAAGTCACTACCTTAAGTATCTTAAAAATCATGTAAGTAGAAAACTTTTGTTTGTGGAAAATTATGCTACCCTAACATAAAAATCAAGTTTGTTTTCATTACTATGAAATCTGCATGCAATGCATAAGATATGTGTATGCTTTTTATATTCAAAAGACAATTCAAACGTTTTCAAAGTAAAGGGACTACTTTTTATTTGTTTCTAATTACTTAGGTAAGTAGAATGTATATTAAAATACTGCAGATGTATCATTCATTATATAGTTGCTAATTTCAAAGGAAGTATGCATTTTTGTGCTTAAAAATATAAAATATTTTATATTGCTTTTGCTACTAGTTTAAAAATGTAGAACTTGCTGTAAAATATGATAGTTAGATACTTAACCTAAAAATAATTAATTATTTGCCATAAGTAGGCCCAATTACACGAACTGTCAGCGAAAAACAGTATTTCATTTCACACGACAATGCCAAAATTGATTAATAATCCTCAGTGTAAAATAAATTTCAGAACAATATGGAGCAGGGATCCAACATAAAAGGTTAAGCAACACTGTTGATGGCAAAAAGTTTAACCCGCTTCACACAAATATGGGAGATAAATTACTTCGTTTATGCAAATGTAACTATTCATAGCTTTCCTTGACAAATTCAAGTGACAACCATGAAAGTCAAATTTTGAGCAAGTACCTTAGGCAAAGGATATCTCAAATATGATTTCTCTTTTATTTTAAAATGCAACTTGGCCTGTGTTTATCATACATACTCCATTAAAAAGCTTACTCTATCTTGGATTCTGTTTGGGGGATGATTTATTCAAAGAATGGTGTAATGGCTAATTTTCTTTTACTGTCAACTTCTTTGTTTGCCCTTTTAAATTTTTTCAGTCCTTTCTGTTATTACCATGGTAGCGCTGCAGTAAGTGTTGATTTCTAAGCTGTCCACATGGCCAACTTTTTGATCAGATTCAAAAAAGTTCCTATCAGTTTTGAACAAAATCAAAGGAGATGACCAAGACTGCAAAACTCTCGTCTAAGTCACTGTCCTTCAGGGGCAGGACCATGTCTGTGACCCACTGGCATTTCCTACTAAACACTTCCACCAATCACGAAGGAGTCTCACGTCCACTGTGGAAGCTAAGCAATGAAAGCTGTAACATTAAATTACATATAGTACATGAAAATTCTCTTTAGGCGCTAACACACAGAAATGAAGAGGGTTTAGTTCACCAGACCATTCCCTTGTTGGGAGGTTTTAAAATGCACACTAATTTTATGACTTTAGCTAAGCCATCCTAATTTTTTTGGATTATGTCTGCATAGACAATCTCAGAGTTTCAATCACTGCAAAAGGAAAGACTTTTAACCTACACATTATCATTAATGGATGCTAAGCTGCAGTTACTGTACAGTATCAGTAACACCTTTTACACGGTGGGTTTTTATGTGTAAATCCTCAGTAACTATTCTTAAAAGAGGTATTTGGAAAAATAATCCCCCTCCCAGTACCTTAAAATAATAGGTATCCTTAAAAAAAAAAAATCAAATCAAAGAACTTGTATTCATAGAGTTATTACCAGCACAAATTGTACCAGAATTAATGACACTCTTTTGATTATGACAGTATAACTCTCCTGTAGACACTCTTATTCTGGAATACTACTTAAGAAATAAAGCCTTCACCACAAGTAAAAAAAAAAATTAGCCGAAATATTAAACTTGCTTTCAAAGGCTGTAATAAAGGCCAAACAGTCATAATATTAATTAGTGGACTAAAAGCTACATCAATGCAGTATAGCATAGACCAAAGAAAACTTGTGCCCTAATGTTCTCACAGAAGACTGTACAAACTTTGTGTTTATTTTTTCAGTACCATCAGATGTACCTTATACTTATCACACTCCACAACGTGAGGACGCTTCTGACAAGAGTGACTGAGCTAATACAACTTTCTACAAGTAAAGAAGGAGAAGCTACAAAAGAAAGGCAAAACTGTTAATTGCAAAAGGAAAGAGGGAGGCAGATGAAACAACTAAAAAAAAAAAAAAGAAAAAAGAAAAAAAATCGGTGAAAGGTAAAGGCAAAGTCAAGGAAAAACTATTGTAAAATCACCACTGGAAATGTGGGATTTATCCAGTTAAAGGACTTCACTGAACATTTCTTACTGTTTTCTCATGCCAAAGAGCTTAACCGTTGAAGGTGTCCCTTTTCTCTTTCTGTACTACAGCTAGAAAGAACGCTGTGTCATTGCTGACAAGCTGCAGTTCTCAGAGGTGTTCTTCAACTGCAAGTCCTACATACACTGCTTTTCTGTCTCCCTTTAATATGGCATGACCTCAACCACTTTCAGTTTCAGCACCAAAAGTTGCCCACCCCTACAATTCTTTGCCCCTTGAATGGTCAAGGACCTTGGCAACTAGCATTTGTAATTATCTGAAACTGTGCAGAACTTTTACTATTTGATAATAGTATCGAGCATAAGGAAGTCTTTGCTTTACAATACAGGAAGAGACTAGTCTGTGCCATGATGCTAACATCATCTAGATGTTCACATAAGGCACCAAACACTCAATCCAAATACTGGCAGGTCAGTCAGAGGAGAAGAGGAATTGTTTTTCAATGGTCCTTTGGGAAGACAGGGCTCATAGTGAATTTGTCACTTTCTGGTATGTTGCCTACATTAAAAAAAAAAAAGTATTAAATACTTAGAGGACCTATGGGAGATGAAGTCATTGTGAATGACAGTCTAGTGCATGGCAGTCTCAGAAGGAACCCATCAAAGCTCTTCAAATTCTAACTCGCAAGTTGTGAGCTGGCAGTGCATGCGAGCTTTTACCGCATCACAGAAAAATGTAGATCACTTTGGAGCAAGCTAATGACAAAGAGAGTCCATTAGGTCAAATGCAAGCACTGTGAAAGAGGAAAGCAGGTAGGAGCATCATCAACCCTGTTAAGTAGCATAACAAATGCTAAACTCCCTGTCGAGATTTTTATTGACATTTGCAGAAATTTGCAATGAGTCTATGAAAACTACAAACTAGGGAAAGGGAAAAGAGAAGCAATGGCTACTGTTGAACAGTGTTCTCAACAGGGTTTTCCAAAATGTAAAGGCTGTATCACCCTTTAATCCAAAGTAAAATATTACAACAACAGTAAGGAACTACTATCAAATGCTACCGCACAAGAAGGACTTGGGGAATACAGATAGAAATTCCAGTGATACATACACTGAGAAAACTAACACCCATGCAGCAACATTACACTTAGATCAAAAACCAGAAATATCCACTGCTTCGTTGTCCGGCATTCCATTAGCACGCACATGGCAGCACTGCAACATTTCTACTGATCATCTCCCTGGCAAACCACTAGCATCTACAATGCCAAGAGTTTAGTGCATGATCTTAGAGATACAAATGTATGACCTTAAAGTGAAATATATTCTGGGGAGAAATTCCTGTCTGAGATGTTCAGTCATTCCATTTTCTAGACAGACCAAATAAAAGGAGAAGAAAGCTACAGAGATGTGAAGTTGCTATTACAAGATGCCTGCTGGCATCTGAAAATAAACTAGCAGAAAAACAGAATAAATGAGACTTGAGGCAAGCAACTCTTTGAAGAGAATAATGAAGTGATAAATAAAAACAACACATTTCTGGACTAACCAGGCACTTCAAACTTAAGAAAAGGATTGAGAGCTAAGGTTAAACTAATGGGGAAAAGATTAAGAGTAGCTCAAGGAAAATCTGTCCAAATATTCTGGAAGATATGGGCAACTGATCTGTTTAAACCTAGAGGAAATCAATGACCGTTGACTTGGACAGCTGATGAAGTAATTTAACAGGTACACCTTCTGCTCCTCTTTCTCATGTCTTCATCACAGGGTGAATTCTGACCATTGGGTCAAGATTATTTGCTATATATACTTAGCTTTGGGAGAGAAGTTTAGCAATTAAAGCATCTATTACTGATGTGATATCCAGGAACACAGATTTGACACATTTAATTCAAGCCCAATTACAAACAGTAATACTAAGAGGATAGAATTGGTCTTTTTCATATCTCTTTTCTGTTTTACTGTCTGCTCTGTCTTTAGTGATCCTTGTGAAACTTTTTAATTAGCTTCCATTTAGAAAGAAGGACGTAAAAATTAATTTCCCCAAGACAGAATTATTATTGGTGGAAGTTTAACATGGGGTTTGTTAAGTCTAAAAATGGAACTTGAATTAGGAGGAAAAGAAAGCTTGAACTTGTATTCTCCCATCTTACCCCATCATTTCTTTATAGACTGCAGAGTATTTCTTTACCTCTGTCTTTCTATACACAGGAACCTACTATCCTTTGCATCACCATCTCACCCGAATAAATTAAACTTCATTTTTATCTAATCATTAGATACTGTATCACATCAGAATCATCCTGGAAGCATGAATCTCATATGAACCCTGAACTCATTACACTCCTCTTTAGAAAACCAGTCATTCTCCTGAAGTAATATCTCAAAGTACTGCTGATCAAATGAGTCCCATTTTTGTATAATAAATATCTCACAATCAGTACAGTGTCAAACCCATTTTGAAGCTGCTCCTCCTATGCAGAGGATGCAAAACTTTGTTTTAAAAACAAGTATGCTATAATCTTAACTATAGGTGTTCTAGTGCATGCCGAAAGCAAATATTTAAGACAAAATATTGCCTTTTCCCCGCCCTGCAATTAGAGAGACTACAATAGAACTTCTAGCAGTTAGCCTTAAACTGATTATACCACCAGAGATTTGGTCTGAATTAATATTACAGAAAAATGACAACAGATGCTTGCAAAAATCAGTGCCTTTGAACAACTACATGTCTGCAATGGCAACAGAAACAGAATTTCTGGTTCCTGACAAATTATATTCAGGTACTGGAAGGAGGACAACTGGATAAGATTACAACATCCCCCTCTAAACAATGGCTTTATCTTGTTTAATCAGTGCTCTCCATTTACAAATAAACTTAAAGTATAAATACATTTGAAATTAAATGTTATAAATTCAGTTCTAGTTATACATTATTTAATGATTTTTATTTTTAGGATTTCTTTTATTTTTTGTTAAGTAACCATTGATTTTATTAATAGGATTGGAATTTGTGGCTTACTATGTACTTTCTTCTGCCACATGTCTCAGATAAATTAGTTGATTTCTGATCTTCAGGGAGATGGAAACAATAAGGAAGTAACAGGTTGGTCAATCAGTCAAGGACAAAAGGGAATAGTAGTTCCCATACACAAACCGCAATGAAAAAGAGAGGCAAAGCACCTTAGGTAGAAAGCCTGGCTCTGTAACACTCACCATTTTCAATACGCATATCACTGCATAACACTGGATTCACACCAGTTCCTCATTGATCAAGATGTATTTTAGCTTTGCTTCTGCTTATCATCTAACAGTTACTGTATTTTTAAATTTCTGGTCATTTAAGACCATCTCAGTTTGATAAAAGCCTACACGCTACTGACCAAAGAATATTCTGTTTCTCCCAAGACTAGATGCACATAATTTAATCAAACTTTCTTTAATAAACCCCACTAATACAAAATAGCAATTAATAGCAGGACCAATCAGTCCGCCACTGAGTGAAGTAATCTCCTCACTCTCTTTTGGAGCGAGCATAATCTGGCAACTGAAGTAACAAACTTGAGAACCGAAGTTTTCTTCTACTACTGAGAAGTTGCTGACACAGGAATCAGCTAAACTCTGTAATTTTCTCCTTTACATTCATTAATCAAGGTTAATATCACAAAATTTACGCTGTCTAACTTTCTGCTGGGTCAAACAAAGACTATTGGTAACCTAATCAGTGGTCTATGGAAGAAGTCCATGAAAATACCAAAAATAATCTGAGTTCTTCCTAGACAATGAGAAATGGAACCAACCTGGTTACTTGCAACATCCTCCTCAGGACTGATTCCTTCATACCCATAACTGATATACAGCCACCAGTACAACCAGGAAAATACAAAAGTTACTTATGTCAACAAGAGAAGGATGATAAAGTACTATTTCCATTCATCATAAAATAAGCAGTAAGTCTATTATTAAAATGAAAGTCATTATTAAAATGACTCACAATCCAGTTACACATAAACAACACGAGATTGAAACAGAACTCATTCAAAATAAAAGCCCTATTGATTAGCAGAAGAGAACAGTTTCTAGCTCCTAAAATTGGGTGGACTTCTTTCATTTCATTCACAGGGGTTGGACTAGATGATCTCTGAAGGTCTCTTTCAACCTAGACCATTCTATGATTCATTTGTATGCAAACAAACAGGTCTTATCTGATATTTAGGAGGCTGTTAGATTATTAAACTACGATTCTTTTTTCCAGGCAGTTATCTCTATATTCAGACATTCATTCTTTGTTAGAAGGCATTTCACCGCCCTGGTGGAGTTCATCTACTATCTTTGTACAAGGTATTTTATATTTACAGCTAGTATGAAAAACAGAAATAACACCTCCAGACCGCAGATGAGCAGGATTTCATACGTGCCTTTCTCATTCAATGTTGCTTTCCTTAAAATATTGTTTGAAACTAAAGGTCTCAATAATGAGCAGTCACATGGGCCCAGGACATCTAGATAATGCAACACCTGGCAGGAAGCCTTCAGCAAAAAGTCCGCTCGTGGTGCACAATGGAACCAAAAGAGGACCACTTGTGAAAGAGAAGCAGCTTTGTCTGGTACAAAACAAGATTCTGCACAAAGCCCTAAGAATCACATTTTTCAATGACACAAAATACATTTCATTCGCTTGTTCTTTGCTGCTAGAGATATCTGCTGACAACAATGGAATAAAACCAACAAAATCCATCTGAAATTTTATGACTGCAAAATAAAGTCTTACATTTCAGCTAGGAAGCAAAGGATTAAGCATTTCACAGATTATACATCATAGATCTTATACTGTAACTCACACCTTGGAAGACCTGTATTCCATGGACAGGAAAGGTCTATATTTAAGACCTATTTCTGCATTATTCTTGATTTACTTTTGTCTTAATTAATACTATGTGGTGGTTACCAGTAATCAAAGAAGAGCCCTTTTTATGTCATCACCTGGAAACTTAGTATTACATGAAATTTAGAAATACTCTTTTTTTAAAAAAAAAAAAAAACATTGACATTCACACACGCTCTAAAACACATACGCCATAAAAACAGGTTGTTCAATTTTTTGTGCATCTTAGTGTGACTCTTCTCCAAAAGAGAGTATGTATAAGAGATAATCTGTTAACTCTGCACCTATGCACCGTTTGCAATATAATGATTCTTGACTGAAAGCAGGGTAATACAGTACTTAACAGAAATAGGACAACCTCAGATTCTGGAGTGAGATTTAAGAATGGGTTGGTCACAAACATTTTGGTAAGGCATTCATTTTCTAACAACTGAAACTTTTTGTTGAAATCAATCTTTTCCCCATTTCCTTCTTCCCTCTCATCCCAAAAGAGAATTTCTAATGTCCAAAATAGAGCTTTTGGCCACAAACATAAAGAAAAAGGACAGGGAAAAGGGCAAAGTGTTACCTAATTGTCAATTACTTAAAACAATACATTGGTTCAAGTACCCGAATCATGTAGAGGACAAGGGGACTTTGACTTTCCCCCTTTCATACAAATGCTCTGACATACTTCCTCTCCCTTCCATCTCTCTCCCTCCCTCCTGCCTACTTATTTTCTCTTCCTATATCTTTCATCCCCTCTTCAACTGTCTCTGTCTTTTTTCCTTACCCGTAAGAGATTTCTGGTGGATTGTTTTCCCTCAGTTATTAGAAAGGAAACTAATGTCAAAACAATGTATTTTTCCTTTTCTGTCAAACAGAATTCTTGCTTTGTAACCATCCCTGAGGAAATCTAGACTCATTTACAGCTCTACTGTAGACATTCATTATGACCTTGAGTAAATAATTTAATGTCTCTCCACCCCTCTTTTGCACTGCATGTGAAAAGAGGGAAGAAAGTTCTTCTGTCTCCCTCGTATACTTCAGTTCTGAGCTTTTTGGGCCAAGGTTTGGCACTTACTATACAGCTGTGCAATGTCTAATATAATAAACCTGCAATACCTCCAGGGACATCCAGACACAAATGTAATGCAAACAAATGCAGATGATGCTCTGCAGTACAAACTAGTTCTTATTTACAGTTGCTGAAGGGTTCTACCATGAAACTGTTTGCACAGTTGCTAAATGTACAACAATTACTCTTAATACTCGTTTATCAATACAGTAGTATTCACAGGCTTTTGGAACACTAAACCAGGTCATCTCAAATTAGCAATTCCATATATTATGGCAGTCTGACACAAAAAAGTAATTGATAAAAAGGCTCTGTAGTTCAAATCCCTCAAAACTACTGACAGATGCAGACCAGCCTAAAAGTAGTACCCCAAGTGCTCTTAACAGCCGCTCACCATCTTCAACACTCCCCTTGTCACTAGTGTATGATACCCTTGAGAAAATGAAAATAATCTGAATGGAATACCAGGACTTCAGAAAAAGCACCGATTCACAATTAGATTGCAAGTGTTATGTACCCTGACTTATAATGGCGTGAGTTGTAATGATGTGATTTATGAGATAATTATACATATGATTTATATCTGATTGATAACAGCACACATTCAAAATCAGGATCTTCGCCTTTGTCATCTATTTCATGCTATGCTGCAGATTGACTGGCAGAAGCATTCCTCTTTCCATTGTTCTTCCCTAAAGATTAATATTTAGACCATACACTTTATTCCAGAGCATATATACTTTGTTTAACTTGAGCATAAGGTGAACTAAGTCTTTCAGTAAATAGTTTTAAAAGAAAAATATCCACAAAACCACACACACACAAAAATTAACCCAAAAAAACCTCCAACACCCCTCCGCCCCGCCCCAGAATCGCCGAGGTTTGAAGGCAAACCCGCTTCAAGCACGAGTTCATTTTTAAAGCCTAGTGGAACACTAGCCTACAGTTTGAAAAAAAGGATCTGTCTTCAGAGAATTGCAAGGCCTTGAAACCTACCAAACATTACTGTAAATAAAGGACTGGCTGATACTGGAAAGCTCTCAAACCACAGCTTGGTATCAAAAAGCCACTCTTCAGTCCAATTTGTATTTCTTCTTGAGAGAGAAGAAATACCAAATCTCAGACTAGAATTACACACCACTGACAGTTAAAACAGAACTCCAGAATAATGCAAACGCTGCTGTTCACGTTCAGGACTAAATTAGACCCACTAAAACCATCAATTTCTTATATCAAGCATTTCACTTAATGCTAAACAAGATAAAACACAGCAAAGCAAACAACGGAGGAGTGCTCTTAAAATGGCAATGTATTTTTCTCCCAGAAAAAGTATCATGCCTATAACTTATACATGGATTGAACTTGGCAGCACGAGCATCTGAAACAGGCTCTGGGGTTTGTAATGCCATGTAATGCATTGCCAGAAGTTAATAAGAATTCCAGAAAAGCACAGGATATATCACAGTACACCCAGAACCTTTTGTAAGGAAAGTGTATAGAGTTTTCTTGATAGCATAACGACTTCTTTTAGGCTTTTTTTTTTCATCCTCAATCTTAGTGAATTTCTTTAGAAATTAGAAAAACTGAGAATTAATGCAACGTGAAACCACAGAATATTGCAATCAGAAAAAAGATTTTACCATGTTACTAGGAAAGTAACGTTATGCCTTTCTCTGAAGACTTCCTTCTATTAAGCTAAATGTAAACATAAATCAATTAAATTTGCTTTCTCTTTTGTATCTTCTTTTGCACAAGAGTAATCTCTTTCATTACTGAAAACATGCACGTAGAAGTATATTGGTTCCTATTATTAAATATTCCAGAGCAAAGGCCAAGTCATACAAGGAGAATGGTAAAAGAGACACTTCTGACACCTCTCTGTATTCATAATTCCTGGAGTGGATGGCAGGAAGTCTGGAATGTTGGCATGAACGCAAGTCTGTCCTTAATTGTGTCATGCTGACGAGGCTTGCCCCTCTCACTCTGCTATGTAGAGTTCCAAAGTCATGCACTCCTGACACATGTCCCAATTCAGTCCTGCCCACGATGTGCTTCTGACAGATCACCTATTCTAGAAGAGGGATATGCAAAATCACAGGAGGAGGAGATAAAGCAGGAAGGAGGATTTGAAGTCACCTACAATATGCCAAGTGAATACCTGATGTCCCAAAATAGTGAATACAATAGTAATACAGCAAACAGGATGAGGCCCTACACATTCACCATCGCCACGCCACTGGCTGGGCAACTCACATACAAACACCTAATCAATCTGGCCAACTCCAGATTGCCTATTGCCAACAGCTCCTGGCCTGCATTTTCCCTAAACCACACCTGGACATTGGCTGTAGCTAACTGGCACAGATCAAAACCTGTAGTGCCAGTACAGCTATGTCACTAAGGCTATAAGCCCACCAGATGATAGCACATTATAAGGCATTACCAGCAGTCAGAGAAGACTACTTGCAAGTTACAAAATAAGCAGTTAGAAAGTTTAGTTAAAGGTGAAATCACTCCTGCTAATCAGATAGTCCTAAATGATTACTCATGAAAACTTTATACCACATCCAGTCACTATGAATTGTTTAATCAACATCACGTGTTGTTTTATAACACACTCCTTAATATGCCATTGAAAAAATTACTTCACAAATATTTTCAAGTTTAATTGTTTGTCTTATTCTTACACTTTTAAAAATAACTTCTGTTTTGGAAGACTCCAAACATACAAGAGTTACAATAAATATCCTCAATCCCTTCAGACTGTACATATACATTTTTAAATTTTTTTAAACTGACAAATGTCCCTACTTTTAAGACCCAATCACCTGCAGACTTTGCCTACTAGAAGCATGTCTAAGGTTATGCTAGGGAGGGGAAGAGCTCTCTTCTCCCGTCTAGTTTTTAGTCTACAAAACAACTGACAGGGAGTTAAGCTTCTGCTCAATGAGAATAATCTTCCAAGTTTCAGAACATGAAATTTGAAATTTAAGAAAAACAAACCACTACATCATCAGCTTCAATTGTTATTGAAAGAAAAATACAAAATCCTTCTTGTCCACATTTTCTAGACTCTGCACAAAGGGTGAACAAATAACCATCCTGTATACTATGTGTTGCCTGAATCTCAAAAAATGGTAGATTATCACCACCACAAGATGGTACACATGCATATTTTCTGAAGAGACATTTTGTTTTGTTTCATTTGTTGTCAAAGAGTTCGTGAAAAGAAGTTAAAATATTGAAAGAAATACTATCAAGGTATTACATTTTTAGAAGAATCAATAACTGCTACCAGCCATATTACCAGAAAACTCATCCACAATACTGACGATTTAATTGAAACTATTCCTTTGAAAGATTTAATTACAGCTTATAATGAATTACAGCTAGATGTGATTAAAATTAACCATTTCTCAAAAAAAGAAAACTTCCATGACATTCACTAGGAGAGAATATGTATGGCTAAAGAGCCAAACATTGAATCTGAAAAGGAATAACTTTAAAGACAGAGAAAAGTGCATAGGCAGACCTTCACGTTAGCCTACTCTGTTCAAGAAGATTTCTCTTGATTAAGTCATGTTTTCAAACAATCTCCAGAAGAATATTTGTGTTGAAGAACGAGAAATGGTTCAAAGGAATTTCCATCTTGAAAATTGCCAGAATTCCTAATTATTTTTTTTTTTTTTTTACTAATTATAGTTTATTTAGGCCAGTCAATTGGTGCATTCCGAGTTAATCATTGAGTAGTAGTATTGCTACCTAAGCAAATGGCTTAATAAGGGCTGTATGTTCCGCTCAGCTGTGACTACCTGTGGTCAGCACACCCAGGAGTCCCATGGAGCACCTCTGGTCTGGATGAGAGCTCCTGCTGACATTTGGTGGGGTGACAGAGCACTGACTGTCCCTTCAAAAACACCCTTCTGTATCAGAAGGAAATCCAGACATGCAAAAGAAAAAAGAATTGTAGTGTGTACTAGTACCCAGTCAGTATCATGACAGGATTAGAACTCCAGCCTCTACCTGTCATCAGTCGTAGTAATTTAAAAATGCAAAACTCGCCATTTAATTCAGCCATGTGTGAACTCTCTGTAATGTTTATTCTTAATTTAAAACACAAAATGTTTTCTGTATATTCTCTTTTTCATAATTATGTAGGTGAGCTAAACTGGGATGAACTGTAGTCAAACGCATGGGGAAGGCTGGTACAAATCCTGTGAACAGTATCCCTCCTGAACTTTAGCAATTCCAAATAACTGTTGCTGGCATGCTAAGCACCCTGAAACTTTCAGGATTCAGCCCTATAGTAGCTGTCGGAGTGAGTTACCTCAACCGAATAGAGATTTTGAAGGAAAATCTTGTAAACCTGTTCCTGAGGGCTGCATAAAATTTTGTGATCACTTATTTCATTGCCTGTAAAAAGGTACAGATACACCAGAACAAGGCTGTTCTGTTCATTTTTCTCTTGATGCACTTGTTTGTTATTCAACAGCATATCACTAGTTATTCATGCTATTATTCTGACTTCCAGGTTTAAATTGTTTACTTTTCCTGCTGCTTATCAATAATTCAGATCTTGACAAGTGTTTTATTTGTTTCTAAGATCACCTTTCCTTGAAATTTTGCTTCCTGTTTCTACACATGAAATGAAAAATCAGCATAGTATATAGCATATATAGCACATATAATATGCCTCTAAAAGGTGATAGGAACATATTTTCCTTATGCACTTTACCCTAAATGGAACTTCATTCTTTGTGCACAGTAATTCAGGAAAAAAAGGATGGACAAAAACAAAAAAACCTGAGTGCTTTATTGCCATCTCCTACTTTTCCCTTCATAGAAATGGAGCATGATATGAATTAATCATTCCCTGCACGAAGATTATACAGAAATAAACAAGCTCATCTTATTTTTTCTGATGACCAAAAAGAAAATATCATTCCTAAAAATAACTCCTCTTCTCTTTTCCAATCAGCTCCTTCAGCAAATACTTTGGATGAAACAGATTGTCTGACAGATCATGAAAAGCACATAGAAAGTTGAGCATCCTTCTTGGAAAACATCCTGTCAACAGCATCCTAATCTTTAAACCTCGTGTCTATTAGCTTAAGTGTCCATGAATGTAGCTGCCACAGCAGCTAAACAAGAAGAAATCTCTATCCACATAGCCAGAACTAAACATACACAGAACTCTATAGATTAAACTCCCTACCCTGAATTTTATCCAGAAACAACGAAGCAACTAGACCCATGGGAAGAGCAAGTACCATGTTGCTCATGACCAGTGCAGCTTAAAATACAAACAGCATTAACTTCTACCACCTAAAATATACAGTATAAAATACAAACTGTAACTTCAGGATAATAACGAACTCATCCAAAAAACTCATTGCAATCCCTACGGAAGGCCAAAAGACGAATTTTCTGTTACAATATCAGGTTCAAAAATATAGGTCTACTAGTACAAGATAAGATGAAGAACTTCAATATAATGAGAAACCTTGAAGTTAGTACATCCCAGAGAAAAACAGACCTGATTGTATAACTGCTTCCCTTTTCACGTGTAAAAAAATAACCTTCTTGCCCTGGTCCCAACTGTGTTGCATAAAGATAAGGCAAAAAGTCAGCTCCTCTTTTCTGCCATGCTCTGAGCTCCCAGAGTCTCTCACTTCTTTCTATACCACTGGGCTATTCCACCTGCAACGTGGAAGATCTGCACAGCATCCAGAGCACCATGCAACTAGAGTGTTTAGACTCATCATAGCTGAGAAAGTACCTTCTGGCCATTAATCCCCCTTCTTTTGCCTCAGAGCTGTGGTCAGTCACCGAAGAAGAGAAAAGAACAGTTTTAGTTTGATAGTTTCAGTTACAAGCTTCCAAATAGCACCTTTCTGTTCCTTAGGCTGACTTAATGTCTTTTCCATTAGGTGCCCATTTCATTGTTAAATATCTAGTTCTCACCACTCAGTTTGGGTAACACAGGTGCCTCCAGCTTTGCTCCGTCCTGGACTCTTGCAAGTTCCCAGTTTGTACACAAGACAGTGTCATGCACCATAGTTTCCAAATCACTTTAGGGACTGGCCTGCATGGGCCTACTTTATGGAAGAGAATCGGAGACGTCACCACAGCTAGGAAGGACTCACACCGAGTATATAAAGCTGTCAAGGGTTACAGAACGAGGAATTCCCAGAAATATCAGAAGCAACGTAAACTGCAATATGCACATCTAGCCTGGAGGTTAAAAGCGTGGAGGATGCATAGGACAGATCTGAACTGCATGAGACTTTTTTTCCCCCTCTCCTACAGCATAGTCACAGTGAGGTACACCTCTTGCTGGCCTGTCAAGTTATACAGTCTCTCCTTTGCTCTGTCATGCACATTTAGGAAGCTGCTTTGGAGTGAGATGAGATCTCTTGAGTTCTAATACAGAAAGCATTCAGAAAAACAAACAAGCAAGCAAACAAAAAAACCCACTTTACATCCATCACTTATGTCACTATCACCCAACGGATCTGTGTCCTAAACAAATCAGTCAACTGAGCAAGGTGTTCCTAATAAACTTCAACACAGAAAGCAGAAAATTCTAATGAGACAGACTAGGGTTCCTGAAATGGATGCTTTTGGTATACTTAACTGGTTGTCGGAAATTAAAGGAGGAAAAGGAAGCCTACAGAAGAAAAGCAGAGTTCTTCTTTATGGGGAAAAAAAAAAACGGACCAAAACCAAAGATAGTTAAATTGCAGTGCACAAAACTAATCTCACCATTGGTAAGCAATCTGTAGTGGCATGACTAGGTTAACCATGTTCCTGCAAACATTGCTAGCTTCCTCAGGAAGTTTCAAGCAACATTTAGTAAATAAGAAACCTAATTTTAAAGGCACAAATTTCTTGCTACAGAAATACCAGTGTGTCAAAATTAAATAATTAGCACAATTACTTTCACAGTCTTTTTAACAACACTGTAGTAGCAACACTTGGAGAACTGTTTTAAGCACTATGAGAACAGAACAAGGAAAGAAAAAAAAACCTTCAAAATTAGATCTACATTGTTGAAATATATCAACTATATGAAGAGAGGAAGCACAGCAAGTGAACTTTTTTTTCTAATACATCTGATTTTTAAGGCAGTTGATAATTAGTTTGGAAAACGGCTTCTAAAAGCCGCAACATATACATCTCAAGATGTCATGTAACAATGAAATGTTGCAAAAATTGAAGACTGCAATTTCCTGGAGAGCAAGATAAAGCCAGAAACACAGGCACCAGAAATCGTGATTCTGCCTACCAAAAAATGGGAAGTAATGCTAGGAGCCGCAACACTGACTGAACCACTGTATTGATGGTCCAAAAGGAATTCAGAAACGGTTCCATACAGAAAGGAAAACAAAAATACTAAAATGAAGCGAACCATTCTTTGCATCTCCAGAAGGACAAAACTAACAGCAAAAGCAGGTGTCTATGTGGTGGGCTGACCCCTGTTGGATGCCAGGTGCCCACCAAGGCCACTCTATCTATCACTCCCGTCCTCAGCTGGACAGGGGAGAGAAAATATAACAAAATGCTCATGGGTCAAGATAAGGACAGGGAGATCACTCAGCTATTACCGTCATAGGCAAAACAGACTCGACTTGGGGAAATTTATTGCCAATTAGACGTCAGCGTAACTCACACTCTTCCCCTGCTCCAGTGTGGGGTTCCTTCCAACAGGGTGCAGTCCTTCAGGAACAGACTGCTCCAGCGTGGGTCCCCCACATGACCACAAGTCCTGCCAGCAAACCTCCCTTCACAGGTCCACGGGTCCTGACAGGAGCCTGCTCCAGCGCGGGCCTCTCCACGGGATCACAGCCTCCTTTGGGCATCCACCTGCTCCAGCACAGGTTCCTCCAGGGGCTGCAGGTGGATATCTGCTCCACCATTAACCTCCATGGGCAGCAGGGGGACAGGCTGCCTCACCAGGGCCTTCACCACAGGCTACAGGGGAATCTCTGCTCTGGTGCCTGGAGCTTCTCCTCGCCCTCCGTCTTCACTGACCTTGGTGTCTACAGAGTTGTTTGTCTCACTCCTCTCTCCTGGCTGCTCTCCAACAGTTTCCCCCCCTGCCCCCGCTTCTTAAATACGTTCTCACAGAGGTGCTACCACCACTGATGATGGGCTGAGCCTTGGCCATCAGCGGGTCCATCCTGGAGCTGGCTGGCATTGGCTCTATCAGACATGGGGGAAGCTTCTATCAGCTTCTCACAGAAGCCACCCCTGTAGCCCCCCTGCTACCAAAACCTTGCCACGCAAACCCAATACAGTGTAGTAATAGCGGAGGCTCTTCAATGTGTTGGAATAGGCTTATACTACCCTTGAAAGTATGTATTTATTCGGAATGACTAAGTCATGACTTAGTATGATCCACACTTTCTACTACAAACACGAACTAATTGCAACAGTACTTAACAGCCTACAAAAATGTCAGAGTTCCTAAAAGTTGTTTGGGTCTTTACAGACATGCTCTTTTCTCATGAAACTCAGGAAATTATTCAGGTTACTAAGTACATGTACCAAGCGCTTACTTTAGACACTGGAGTATCTGAGGCATCCCCATAGGCTGCCAGACGTGCTACAGGACTTAGAGGACACTCACATTGTCTGGAGCTGTACTTCGAGGTCACACAGGATAGCATGAGTATCACAAACTGGGTCTTCAGGTGTATTAACCGCCAGTGAATTTAAAGTGCCTCCAGAAATTCAGACATTGAAGAATATATTCTCTTTTTATCATATTGAAATAGAAGTGAGGAGATAAGCTCAAGGAAACATTAAGTGCTCCACTTGCTAAAAGTTCAATATTTGCTGCTCACAGATGCTTGCTTACTTCTATAGCAGAAGTTCACTACTGAGTTCTATAAAGTCAAGCCAAAAATGCATTTTCCTACAAGTGAAAAAGGAGTTAAGAAAAAAAGGAAAATTTCAAATTTATGCAAACATTTTACCAAAGAATAACATCCATGATCAAATGCCAGCAAAGGAAGGGAGCAAGCATTATGTTTTTCCTCTTCACCTACAGAAACACAGACCAAATCTTTCCTTTTTTAGCTAAGCTAACAGTTCTATTCACATATTTATACTAAATTGAAATGGTCTAATAATTTCTCTAAAGTTTCCATACTGAATCCTGACAAAGCACTCAAGAAATATGTGCAATACTAAAAAAAAAAAAAAAAAACAACAAAAAACCAACAGGGTCATATATAAGCATGTACTGTAAAGTTTGAAAAAAATATTCTGTAGGTCCAATAGATGCTCAAACATTTTAGCACTTTTTAGGAATTGTCAGTAAAAGGACTGAATGACTTTCCAGTCATAACTTTTCAGAATTTCAGCATGATCCACTCTCACCAAATGAAAGCACCTTAAAATGGGCCAGATGTAAGGCTGTGAGTGAAATTAAAACACACTTATACTGCAATTTATAATGTATAGTGACTCATATTTTCATCTATTTCCTGATCCCTCAAATCCATCCAGTCTTTAAATATAATAAAATTATATGATTATGTTTCCAAGTGTTCATTTAAAATGACTTCAAAAGTTTAAAGCTATGTATAAATCTGGTCAATTAATATTTGTTGATTGAGCAATTATTTAAATAATATAAATGAATTTTCCTAATATTGTCTTTGTTTTCCTTTATCATAATAAAAAATAATAACAAAATAATAACACATAAATTAACACACATAAAAACAATAATAATAACAAAAAAAGGGCAAGAAATTGTCTTCCTGCTTCCAAAACCTAAAAGTTACTTTTCCTCCTTCCTGCATCAGGACAAAAGTAAGATTACTGACATTTTTTCCACTGAAAATTAATCAAGGCAGGAAAAATGAAGAAGAGTGACAGACGGAAAGGGAGACCGATGCCAAAACAAAAATGGTGCAGCACTAAGGGCATTCAACTGGGAAGTCAAAGACAAAGGGTTAAATTCAGGTCTTCTGTCTAACATGGACAAGATAGGAAATAATTGGGCTAAATCCTGGATGATTCTCCTAACCACTCCCTGTAAATCCTGTGTGGATCAGTCCTGCTTCTGCTATAAGTAATGTTGCTGTAGCTTATGTAAGTATTAGCTTCGCATGCACTAGCCACACAAATTATTTACCTTGCTTTCCAAATATCACACCTGGAATAAAATCCCTGATATCAGCACATCTGCACAGGGCACAATCATGTAGGAAAGTTTTGCTGCTTGCAGGACCCCACATTTGTACCCATCACTCCCTCTGAGACTGTACTATTAAAGTGTTATGGAATTTCCCAAATTCATATGAAGGAAAAACAAAGAGAAAAAAAAAAATCAGCATTTTGGCTTGGAAGACATTTTGTCAAAAACAACTCAGAACTACTATTAGGGAGGAACATTTTGAGCAAGCTAATCCTCAACATCCTCGATTTCAAAGATTTATGAGATTATTGAACAAATTACTCTGACTTGCTCAGAGCTGTATGGTCTATTTCATCAGCATACATCTGCAGACATTCAGAGATAGCTTACACATATACAAGGGAATGCCACACATTGAAATATTTTAGACCCACATTACATGGAATGGTAAACCACATTAGCCTTTTCATTTTATGGACATAGACCAGAGTCCTACAACTACCACATACATCCATAAAGAGCAGAAAACCAAAGAAAATAAAACAAATCCTTTCTCCAGGCTGCAAAGCAGTTGCAGAACTGTTCTGCAGAGCTCTCCAGCCCTGTTGCTGACATGATCTCTGAAAACAGTCTTCTCCGTATAGATGATGATAAGATCTCCACGTTACCTAACAGATTGCTGCTTCTCTATCACATCAAGTGCTTAAAAAGAATATGTTATTTTTAGTTTTCATAGTGTGAGAAAGAAAAATCAGTTCACTCCATCTGCAATAAACAGAGGCTTCTTTTCCACCCCAAGTCATGTTTTTAAACTTTTAAACACATTTATACTGACTATAAAGTAAAGTGGTATGACAGTCTTAAGCACAGCAACCTGAAAAATTGCAGCATCAAATCAATGCAATATTAACTACCTGAAATTGAGATTAAACTGAATAGGTGGAATAGCACAGCAAGCATGTGTTCATATATCTATTTTGAACATTTCATATAATTAGCTACTGGCCCTTATTGAGCTCTGAAACTCTTCTACCACTTGTGTGAGTATGCATTTATGAGTCAGGGCCAATACGAACGTTTTACAGAATTTTGTCCTACTCTTGTCCATTGGAAAAAATAATTTGAAAAAAAAATGTCCATTTTAAAACACAAATAGCACAGTACTCTTTCTTTTCAGCAGCGAAATGCAAGCACATTTACCTTCTGTAGTTAAGTAATGAAGACATCATTTTCATGTGCAATAAAGCCCAGTAAGTCATTCATGGACTAGTTGAAGCGATTGGTAATTCAGTTACAGACCCAGCACCCCAAGCACACAAAGCAATCCCACGCTGATTTAAGTGAATGAATACAGACCTGAATATCCTTCCTCTGATATCAAATAAAATAGTATAACAGAGCTGAAATAAGACATTTCTTGTGCTCGATTCCATCACCTTTAGTTGAACAGCATGTAACATTTCAACCCTCAAAAAAATCCTATTAATTTCTCTGAGTCAGGTTTGGGAGCAGGTGGTGGGAGACAGTAGTAGCTGTAGCTGAACCACACCTTGTTGCAGAATCATAATTAATATCTTTTTCTTGTAATTTTTTTTTTTTTTTACACTCTCATAAAGCACCTAGCCATTAAGTATCTGTATATTAGATCAGATTCAGGACAGAAATGTTAACTCTCTATGTTAATTTCCCAAATGGGAATTTTAGGGGGAAAAAAGTAACCTCCCCATAAACTGCCTGAGTTGAGAATCTGTCATAAAACAATGGAAAAGAAAAAAAAAAAAAAAAAAAGAGTAATCAAATCTTTTTTGATTAATGAAATTTAATCAATTTAATCAAAGATTAAACGAGGCGCCATAGCAGTGTTGCATTAGAAAAAATCAAAAATGTTTATGGCAGGCTTAGATACAGATAGATAAAGAAAAGTAAATAGTGTTTCAAAAGACATCTATACCACTCTGTAACTGCACGCAAATAAATACAATAGCAATATTTTAAGCACAGTTATTGATTTTAGAAGGTGCAATATGAATTTGTTCAACATGTGGTTATTTAAAGCCTGTTTTTACTCCCTACTGTTGATCTGGTTTACATTCACTATGTTTGCCTGATGCTTTTATTCACTCCTTATTGTTTATCCATAAAGAATTCATTATTGGAAGGACTTATCCATTTAAATCAAAGCCTTTTTTCAGGTTTAACAAGGTTACATCTAATATGTACTTGTAGTCAATGCAGTTTTGGCGGTTTTTTATGAACTTATTAAAGGAAAACATTACGGTTTCAAGACAAAATAATAATGATGTTCCACAAGCTTACATGTTTTGTATAAAAATATGCAGGCTTTTGCCCTATACCTTTTCAGAAATCTAAATGGCAAAAGGAATTAATCCCCTGTCCACAGTCTTCTAAAAGTAGATGCCACTATATTAATATTCTGATAAATGCAATGATCAGTTACAAAATAATGGAAAAATCTTGTTCATTTCAGAAATGAAAGTTCCAGTTAACTGTCATATGAGAAGCCCACTCACATATACATATGGAAAGAGTTTGATATATGCAACTAAATGTTTTACCTATTCAGGTATCTTTTCAGTGTTATTTTCAGTCTGACCTGACATTCCTTGTCTTCAGTTGCAGTGATGTTGGTTCCAGAATATGAGCACGAACCTTCAATATAAAAAATCGGTAATTCATGCACTCAGTTCACAGGGGTGAGAACACCGACTTAAAGTGATAAATCATCTTACTAGTAAGAACTCTGAGATAATCCTCTTCAGAAAATTAATTGTAGGGTTTAACCAATGTCCTAATTTTTATTTATGTGACATTTAAAATAAACTATTGTTCGCTATATTTAAATGTACATACATACTTCTATACATGTGCGTATGCACACATACATATATGCACACGTTTATGTTTACTGCAGGTTACTTCCTCCTTTTAATTTCCTAAACATTAGTTCTACCAGCACATATTAGAGAATCGTTAATTTAAAATTTTATTTTCCTTGAGCAAATATTTTTTTTAGAATTTAATCATGTTTTCACAGAAGATGCCTGATAAATTAATTATGCTGATTATCTTAATTTTTTTGCATAACAGTAATAGAATAGTCTTTACCTTTTTAATGCATTTTCAAACTAATAACACATTCCCAGTTATTACATACTTCCCTAGTAATTATCAACTGTTCAAAAAGAATTATTTAGCTGTTAAACATGCCTTAATTCTCAAAAATATTTTAATCACGAGAAGCTTGATAAAAGAACTAAAGAAATTGGCAGTAACGGTATCACTTAATGCAGTGGCCCTTGGTTTAGGGTCTGTAACACACGCTGGACAGTACAATAAGTCTTATGTACGCAAGGAGTTTAGTACGTCCCCAGCTATGTGCAGTCAATAGTCCTATCAAAGTCGGTGTAAATTAAAGCATTTCATTAGCATAAAGAGAAAAAAGGTATTACATTCTGATATCTTAAATATAAATAAAGGCATATGTAAACATATGAATATATTGAAGAGGCCGACTGATAATATTCGTTGATTTAAAAGCTTGGTTGGTATGTTTAAGGCTTGATTGATATGCTACTCACAAACTGCTATTAAATATAACTCACTTTAAGCTTTATAAGAGTAAAATATATATTCATACTATATTCAAAACTGCATGGTAAATTTTTATTTCAGATATATGGACAAAATTAATGCAATGATCACATAATAAAAATCTGAAAAGTCAAGTAGCCAAGCCAAAACCGTCGTATTTTATCTGCCCACATTCTGGATCACGGCTCTGTGAAAATGCCCTGTGAGCCGGGAGCAAAGATGCACAGCAGGGACAGCACTGTCACACAATAAATACCCCAGGTTTCTTTACAAATAACTCTCAGGAGTAGATTAAGGTTTAAAGTTTGCTACAGGGCTTGATTTTGAGGGGAGAAATGTTTTGAGAGTAGCAAAAGCATCAGAGTTCCTATCGTAGGCTACATCCTGGTTTCATGGTATCATTTTACTACCCGAAACCCATCTAATCTTGTCCATTTTAATTACAAGAGGGTACAGAACCTATTTCACATCTGCTCACCAAGCCTGAGAAGTATTTTGTAGTGAAAAGGAAATGAGAAGGACCAGGAATACGAACGAACTGAAACATAAGCATTTCACAAATTCCTCCTTTCCTTCAAAATTGGTTCTAATCATTTATTGTGAAATATATTTGGGCTTGGTCCACAGTAATTTTAATTCAAATAAATGCATCTAAATTTCTCACATCTTTACCACTACAGGATTTTTTTTTTATTATTCTTTAATCATTTTGCCAGCAGTATGCTGAATGCTATTTCTTTAAGAATGCAATCTATAGCATTATATTCCAAAATGGCTGGAAAAACCTCTGCCATGACTCCCAAGTTGCAACATGCTAGATATTCACAGGTTTCCAAAACTGCTGGTTGAAGATATAATGAAAGGATCTAAGGTTTATGCATGAATCAGCATCCCCTTGCCATAATGTCATGGTGCAGTGATCCCTGCAGAGCTGTAAGACTTGATTTAAAACAGAAAAGCTCAACACTAGCTCTTGAGCCAGCAGGCAAGATCGTGCATGTATTACCTCTGTGCTGAAACTACTATATGAAAAACTTGTTACAGTTATGAAGGTTTTATAGTACTCCATAGGAAACCTCTCTTTAGGTGACTCCAGTATCCTTCCAGTGAAAAAAATACGTGAGTACATAATGCAGCTATCCCTGTTTGGGTTGGTGGATTTAAGAGGAAAGGACTTCATCTTCACCAGTTTTCCTCTTTTCTTGTTTTGAAGGGAAAATCTGATGTCGCTGATGGTCAGCACTTCTCCAGTTAGACCAAACTCAATTACACTGTGCTGAAGGACAATAAAGTCCAGTGGTTTGGATGCCTTCCAATTCCACCCCATGAATTACCTGCAGTGCTGTACCTCTGCCCCAGCTGGTCCCTGTTACAGTGAACCACTTTATTAACATTTGCCTTTACCAGCTAGGCTGTAATCCTCTGAATCACCAAGAATTCTCAAAGAGGGCTAAGTCTATCCCACTTCTCTTGAGGGCTGTAACAGTAGTGATGGCAGTGAACATTTCTCTTTATCGTGCCATCAGTCTGAAGAAAGACTGCACCATCTCTCAATCAAAACCATTAAGCCTCCTAGTGACACCGACTTGCAAGGTGTCAAACTGCAATTAGATTCCAACAGCTACTCCTGATGACCTGTCAACACAGCTTTGCACAAGACTTGCAACAGTCCAACAACCTAAAATGACTATTTGTTGTGGATATATTATGCGAGTTAAGGCTAGCTACTCAGACTCTCCATTTCTCCTCTGCTACACACATATTCTGGTCACCTGGAATTTTAGGAACCTAATTTAAAAGTAGTACCAGTAATACAACTCGTTCATCTAAAACCTGTTTGCCCCATCAACAAACTCTGAGCAAGTGCTGATAATAAGTTTGAAGAGTCCTTTAGATAGTTTAACAGTGGGGTTTTTGTTTGTTTTTAACGCAGATGGAATTGTATGCCCCCATTTTCCTCTAGCTCCTGCGCAGCGGCAGGGTCACACAGGCTGGGGCGCACGGCCACACACCGCTCTTCCCACACCATTGCCCAGAGCTTCTGCAGCCTGAGAACAGGCTGGTTTGTGGTTTTTAAATTGGAAGTTGAAATGTTTCAGTTGTTGATTTTAGAAAATTTATGTGGTATTCTCTGGGCAGAAAAAGGTCATTACTTCTATGATGGTATAAGCCTGCCATTACGTTTCTGCGAAGGAAAATTACCTTGCTGGAGTGAAATACCTGGGTGAATACTGAACCATTTTCAGTTTCATATTATCCCACTTTTCTGTGACCTTCTTTTACACCTGCATTGTTTAACTGGTGATAGTGCTGGTTTTGGACGTAGGTTCTTTGTAAGCTACTCTGAAAAAAAAAACCACCACAAAACCCCAAACTGCAGATTTTTCAATATTTCAAATGAGAACAAGCATAAAGGGGACAAAAAAAGATGGATTATCCTTAACCATTTCTGCACGAAGTGCTCTGCAATCGACTGCTAAATTCTGCTTTTTATATGGCAAATATTTGTCTTCGGAACTCCTCATTCTCCAATCAAACCTTTCTTGGAAGGTAATCAAGGAAACACTATACATATTTTTAGCATATGTTTCACTAGTCAATTAACTCCAATAGACAAGATGACTTGACTAAACCATCAGTGGTGACTGAGGTGATGAAAAGGCAAGTACATATTCACATGTTAATTTGGTGCTCTTCAATCTGCTTGAAAATGGAAGCCTTGGACAAGCTTCAGGCAAAGGGAAACTTGAAATGTGGATAGCATCTCCCTTCTGGTGGAAGTCTCAAAAGTCCGTCACTGCAGTCTACAGCCTACACATGTCATTTGAGTATTGTGTTCTCCAAGGAAGAGAGTTAAGCTCAAGAACAAGGCAGGTGCATGACACAAACACTGATAAAAAACTTGACGGGGTTGGAGAAAAATACGTATCCTTTACCTTCTCAAAGACCAGGTGGCTATACTTATCTCTAGTACCAGTAGGAAAAAAAAATATTCTGGCGTTTCACACAAATTATTTTCAGGATTTCATTGACTTCTCAAAACTGAGAAACAAAGAAAGACCCACCACGTTTTCACAGAATGCCATGTAGACCACTACACAACACCTTACTTCACCGACAGTTCTAGTAACATATACTGCAAATACTAACCGCAAGCAGTTCTGGTTGCTGGAAACCCGCATTACCTAATAAAGGAAGAACTCCCCAAGCAGCTTGCAAAGATTGGCAACGCAGCCTCAAACCAGCCTGTGGCTGGTTACGTGCTC
Organism: Larus michahellis; assembly: GCF_964199755.1. Taxonomy (NCBI): domain Eukaryota; kingdom Metazoa; phylum Chordata; class Aves; order Charadriiformes; family Laridae; genus Larus; species Larus michahellis. The sequence continues at coordinate 40,789,019 of NC_133900.1, read as the reverse complement.
TGACCTTTTCTGACTTCAGCTACGTGTGCTATACCCTCCCATCCTCACACATGCCACTGAAAGAGCTCCGTGTCTTGCGCTCTTGCACCACCTACCCCAGCCTCTGTGCCGAGACGCCCCTCGTCAGCACCACCGCACCTACCACAACGCGGCTAAAAAAAAAACCAAACAAAAAACAAAAAAAAGAAAACCGAAAAGGTCGCCAACGGAGGGAAATTGCTCTCGCTGACTGCTCATCTTCAGATTCAGTGTCCCTTACGGCTTGTCCCCGGGAGGGACGGGGAAACGCCGGGCGGCCGATGAGCCGCAGCTGGGAGGGAGTGGCCAGCACGGCACCAGAGCGGGCTGGGCTACCTCCTCCTCGCTGACCCCACCGCTGCCGGGCCACCGGTTTCACCAGCAACGGGGCACCTCAGGCCGGACAGCGGGGCGGCCCAAAACCCCTCCTCGCTGCGGGAAGGGCAGGCAGAAGCAGACATGGCTGCGGGACACCCCCCTTCCCCATCCAAGGGCTCCTCTCTTCGCCTTCCCCATCGCCTCCCCGAACGATGCATGTGCTCCGCGACACGCGTGGGACCGGGACCGGCCTCACCGGAGGCGGAGTCAAGGCAGAGCCCCACCGGCTGCCCGCCGACGGGCGAGGGCTGGCCGCCAAAGGCGCGGGGGCGGCGGGGACCCGCCGCCCCCGCGCCTTTGGCGGCCAGCCCTCGCCCGTCGGCGGGCGAGCGGGCAGGCCCCGGGGACCACCCCCCCACCGGGAGCCCACCAGGGAGATGAAGCCCGCAGCGCGGCGTAAAATGGCTGATCGCCCCTCCACAGCCGCCCCACTCCGCTTCGCGCCCCCTCGGCATCTGCCACCGGTTAAGGAGAAGGCTCCGCAGCCGCCTTATGTAAGGCGCGGGGAGAACCGGGGGACGGGAACCATTTTAAACCTCGGCCAGGGAGGGGGAGGCGCACGGAGACCCCGGGGACGGGCGCTCCCGCGGCTCAGCGCCTTCCCCCCCCCCCCCCATTACCGCACCGCGCACACACACACCGCACCACCACCCCCCGCTCCGCGGAGTGCGCAGGCGCCCGGGGCAGGCTGTGTCGGCGGCACCCCTTACTCACAGGCGTTGGTGACGGCGAAGCTGTTGGCCACCTCCAGGTTGTCGATGTGGGGCGTCAGCCTGAACTCCGAGGTGGAGAACTGAACCATCCCTACCCGAAACGCGCTGTACTCCTGATCGGCGCCCCTCGGGAACAGTCCCCCTGCAGGGAAATACACACACACACGCACACGCATCAGGCGGGCAGGGAAGCGCCGCGGCCGGCTTCCTTCCCGCCGCCGGGGCTGGGCTGGGCGGGGGTGCCGGTAGGGATGCCGGAGCGATCCCGACAGCGGGTCCCGTCCCGTCCCCGGCCGCCGCGGTAGAGCCCGGGAGGGGGGAAGGCGAGGGGACGCGGCTGCTGGAGGGGAGCGGCGGGTGGGTACCGCGGCGGGGCCGGGCTCCCCGGCGACACGAGGGGAATGCCGGAGGGGACGAGGGACGGGAGAGCCGTCGGGAGGAGCGCGATGTCCGCCGGCAGGAGGGCACCTACCGATCTGTATGCTGTTAGAAGCGACCCCCCAGATCAGTCCCCACAACGCGGGAGCCAGGAAGACAGAAATATGCATAATCTTTTGCATTTCCAGGAAAAGTAGAGCATCCACAAAGCCAAGGAAACAGCCCTTTCCTCCTTCTTCTTCCTCCTCCTCCGCCGCCGCCGCCGAGCGCGCTCCTCAGCAAATTAGATCCTCGACCGGCCGGCGGGGGCAACCCAACCACGGCGGGGAAGAAACGAAAACGGCCCCTCGGCGGGCGCAGGAGGAGCCGCTGCCGCCGCTCCAATCCTCGTCCCGGCTCCGGAAATGAAGGTGGGAGGAGGGGGACGAACGACGACGGGGACGACGACAACAGCGACGGCGCCGCTGTGCTCCTGCCGCCTGAGCGCGCCCGCCGCCCAGCCCTGCCCTCACACGCGCTCGCTCGCGCTCAACGGCCGGGCGACGCAGCCGGCGAAGCGGCGGCGGCGGCGCGCCTGCGCGAGCGGCGCGGCCGGCGGGAGCGCGCCCCTCCCGCCCCCCTTCGCCGCCTCGCCCCGCCCCCTCGCGCGCCGCCGCCGCGAGGGCCACCGCCAGCCTTCAGCACCGCGGACAGCGGCGCGGCGGCTGGCCGGGGGCGGCGGGAGCGCCGTTGGGGTCACCGCCGTGTCCCGTCCCGACCCCGCTGCCTCCAGGGCGAGGGGTTATTCCCACCTCTCCCCCGCCATCCACCCCGCCTGGCCCCCCGAAAGAGCGTCCGTGAGGCGGGGTACCCCGGCCAGAAGGTCGCCCCCCGGAGGGACGCGCCGGTCCGCGCAGGGTGCGGAGCTCCTCGCCGTTCGGCTGCTCGAAACGGATAAAAAAATCAGAGAAACGAGTCGGTCACACGCCGGTTTCTTCTCCGTGACAGCGGGAGATGTTAGTTTGCATGGAAAGTAGAAATAAAAAAAAAAAAGGCACAAAAAAGCCCCACAAAACCCAAACGCCTACTTTTTTTCAGGTTTATTTATTTATTTATTAAAATTTCACTAGTCCTCATTAGGATGACATTTGGATGTACCCAAATTTCAGGTGTCGGGTGTACCTTCCAGGTATACCTGAAAAGCATATTTTTAACTGCCATAACCAAAACAGAAGAGTTAATAGGCAGGAAGGTTTAAACCTACCCAGATATTTCATTTTCGTGTATAGTGGGGATTATTATCTTTTTTTTCAAGATGGGTTCCAACTATATTATTTAATGCAAGCTAAATTTAACATTTTTCAGCTTGGCACAAAGTCTGTTGCTATGCACCACACTCGCACACACATGGGCACACAGGCAGGCACACCGATATCTTATAGAAGAAGCAGCCATGTAGCAAGACTGTGACTGTGACAACAAATTTGCTATTAAATGATCATTTGCAGGTAAATTTTTTTTAATGTTTTCTTTTTGTTAATAAAGATGGGGCATACCATGTAGGAATGGATACTGATCTTGCACTGCGTTTCCTTTTTTTTTTGTTTCCAAATATTAAATTGTCTTAATTCTCCTTTCCAGAGACAAAGAAGGGTCTCGAAGGTGCAGATGCTCAGATGTCAATATAAGCCCATACCCTGAACACATAGGAAGTAGGAAGTTTGAGGCCCTTTACCCACCACTGATTCGTGACGAGTTTAGTTTCATTTGAGTCATTTCACCAGGAAATTCTGTACTAGCTTCTGTCTGTACCTGTGTCATCATCTCTCTCTTACCACAAAACGAGCCTGAAAAAGAAAAAGAGAGCGAGCTTTGCATTCTGAGCTTACGGACGCTACGGTGTTATTTGGGTGGGATGGCAGAGTGACTACAGCCCTTCCTCGCCCTCTCCCCCAGCCTGGTCCCGCCAGCAGACAGGTTTTGTGCTCCACGGTAAAGCCCACCACTGAATTCTGTGCAAGGAGCAAACAGTGTCACTGTGACAGTGGATAGATTAAGATATCAGAGGAAAGCTTGCATTCAGGTAGTCCTCACTGCACCTTGCACAATGAGATGTACCAACATTTACCTTCAATAAATACTTCAGTGCAATGTTGCCAATCTCTAACAGGAGCACAGATAAGTAATAAACATACACTTTTTCTACCCAGGTCTGAAAAATCTCCTTATGTATATCAACTGAAGTTAAAATGCAACAAAGATCTCAGTCTGAAGATTGTACTTTATTTTATATTCTATAATAAAACAAAAAATCCTGTTTGCCAATATGTGTTACATCTGCACAATGAACTAAAATATAAAAAGGATTAAGACGATGCAAAATATAACAATGGAATCTAGAAGAATTCCACTTTTTGAAATAATTGTCTTTACAGTTATGGAAAGGATTCAAATCTCTAAGCTGTTTTTTTTGGTTGGTTTGTTTTAGATGGTTTTTTTGTGTCACAGAGAACAGTGCTATTCCACATGCACATCAAGACCTTTGTCAGATACAGTAAGAATAATTCATCGTGAGGCACATTTTATCTGGTTAGACAGTAAAATGCTATTTTACTGTTTATACTAAACTGTGGATAAATGCTAAATTAAGTTTGGATCCCACTGTAGTGAGCACTACACAAGGAGCAACCTTACCTGAATCAAACAGTTTATAGATGAAGGTCCTGAACCCACTTTCTGTCATGAGAGTGTCACGTTTGCGACACCTTCCAAGTTAAAGACCGGCAGAACACAGCACAGCAGGTAGGTAAAATTAAAGTGACCCGAAGAAGTTAATTGCCAGTTACAACTGGGGGCTTGTACAGACTATTTGTGGTGAGTTAATAACGACTTCCATGGCAATTACAACTGATTCCACCCTGGCTGCTGATCTTCTAATGCATATTTTTCCGTTACAGAATTGTGAGTAGGTATACGTACACATTACATACAATGTGTGTGTGTATGTATGTGCATGTAATATTCCAGATTTGTATCATTGTGTCAGAACGTGCAGAAAAAAATGTCAAATTATGTGGCCGTATTCTGCTGTTGGTGTGCCAGAGAAAAGTAAAAGATTTCCACTGAGATGAGTAAGTTGTTGAGATGAGACGAGAGGAGTACAAAAGGACATCGTGGGCTAGTGAATCAGCAAGAAAACAGTTTAATCAGAATTTAATAACAGGGGGAAAACGCTGATAATGAAATAAGGACTTCTTCAAGTCTCTATTTTTTATAACAGTCCTATGCTAACTGAAAAGACGCAAGCAGGCAAAGGAGAAAAAAGAAATTTATAGGTGATAGTAATTTATGACCGTGTACTAATAATAGACATACTCATTAACACTGTGCGTAAAAAAATCAGACTACATTAGTGGGAACCACATTCAATACTTTTTTCCCAAGAAAAGGAAAAGAATCTAACAAGAGGACTGTAATCTTAAAAACAGAAGATTATATTCCTATACGCAGTCTTCTAAATCCATGATAAAAGCTCATATAAAAATGCATTAGTTGAGAATCTGAACAAAGCATCAACGGGGGGACTGTTAATAATACGCATCCATCACTTGTTGAGAGGAACATAGCAGTGCAATAATAATGAAAACAATGACAGATGACAGAAGGCCAGATATCAAATAATAAGATATCAAACCCCTAAAAACGCCAAGTGCTTAATCCTGATTCCATAGAAGTCCAGGAGAGATTTGCTACTTTTTGAAAAGAATGCAGATTCAACCGTGGCTGCATTTGATTTAATAGGTTCTAATGGATGATATTCTGAACATAAGGTAGAAGCTGGTGAGGGAGCTAAAAAGGGCTAATATATGGGCTAATCAGAAATAAATACAAGTTTATCAGGAATACATTTCCTCAGCGACTCATCCTGGCACAATTCTGGTTGAGACAGTGGCTGCAATTCAACCAAATGTTCATATGTTTGGGCAGGTGCACAGGAGACATGGAAAGGAACTTCGAAATGACTGAAGAACTGGTAATTTTTGCCTTGCACTCAGAAACGTTCAGCAGTCACTCCATACACTTATCAAAATGATAATTCAGGAATTACTTAATGGCATGGAGTACATGCTCCAGGAAAGTAATTTTGATAATATAAAGCACCTGAGGAGAAGGATGCAGTTAAACCCCCAGTATCTGAATGCTGATATTAATCATATTCAGATTAGAAATAAAGTTTATCTTTTGTTTTGCTGATTTAGTAATGTGTCATCGACCGTGGCAATCACATGTTGAGCATTGTAGTGAATTCCCCAGCCCTGGAAAACACTCTGTTAAAATCAGATTCTTTTCTAAAAATCTTTGTTGAAAAAGTTAAATTCTGAGATGGCCCTTGGCAAGAGCTCAGACTAAATGCTTGTAGTGGTCCCTTCTGGCCTTATATGCCATCAATATTTGGGTTTTATATCCAGACTTATTGTCATTATTTCTCTTCATTAGAAAAAAAACCTTCTAAAATATGCAGATTTTGTAGGATGCAAAAATGCTGTACGGATGTACGTATCCTTTGATTCTATGGCCGGTCAAGAAATTCTTCCCTTCAAAAAGATTGTTGACTTTGGATTTTTGAAATCTGCAGAACTTTTGCAAATACCTGTCAGTGTAAATAAAGAAGAAATACAAATGAAAGTTTTCAGTTCCAAATCTTTCTTAAATTGTTTAGTCCCATATGTTCATTCTGGATCTCAAGAGTCTTTTTAAAAATAAAAAGTACATCCTGATCTCCTGTGCTCATTCTGGTTCCTCTCCTGATTAGCAAACACATACTGTTCCCGTTAACAGTACATATACCCGGGGATGACACGCACCGAGGAAAAACTTATGCTTCTTTGATTCTGATGGTGAAAAAAGCAACATCACTACCCCGTGGTATAACTAATGTAAAATAATTAGTGATAATCGTACAACTTTAAGTTCCCTTTGCTGTATAGTAGCTGCCACAGTGCGGTTTGTTACTAGTTTAGCTAACCATTGTGGGGAATTTATAGTGAATTGGGATTTACTATATTTATCTGAGCTACTTGCATTCTTGCTATTTGCAAGAACCATTACATTTATTTTGCTGATAAAAGCACTTAGATATAAGCTGAACCATCCACGTGCATGGAAAATCTCCTATCGATTACTTCAATTTATTCTACTGAGATTATAGCAAATTACATTATTAAGGCTCCAGAGAAAGATAAAAGGAACACTTCCAGATTAGGCTGTGCATGCTAAATCCATGATTCTTGTCTGGCAATATCTTCCCTTTTCTTCCAACAACAAAACTAACTTCCATTGCTTTGTCTCAATCCCAAGGAATAAATTTCTTATTCCTGTCCTAGTTTTTTCCTGCCTACCTTCTACCTCTCTTCTTGCTTTCTGTCTCCTTCCTTGCCTGATTTCCATCTGGTTTTCCAAAGCATCGCCACCAGAATCTTTCTTTTCTCTCTTGTTATTTTGATTTTAGCATCCCCGTTCCCTCTGCGGAGCACAGCTAATTCAAATGTGTTGGTTTTTTGCTTTAGACTGTAACAGCCAGCCTTGATCCTCTCTTTTTTCCTCTGCCACCTCACCCATCTGTTCCACGAGCAATGCCAGCCTTGACTCCAGCGTTGTTTTTCCTTCTCATCATGTTCTTATTCCTTTTTTCCATGCCGATGTCTATGTTTGAAATATGAACCCTACACCCATTTTTCAGGTCAGATCTTAATCATTGAAATTCCTCTTTAGCCTTGTGTCTTTTCTGTCACCTGTGAGAAATGTATTACTCGTTAGTCATAACAAAAAGCCCTTTAGGGATGATGAAGACATCGGATTTCATATACTGGTGGACTGTACTCTGCTGAGGTATGGTACTTGTCAAATCTCCTTTCCACCTCCATTCCCTGCATTCATAAACAACACGCTAAAATGTTAAAAGGCAAATACAAGCTGACAAGAATGTTATGGTCTGCTCTCTATTGACATATCTGCGGTTCACTTCTGTTGTTACTCATTCTCTGATTTCCACTCACTTGTGACTAGGGCCTTTTTTCTGTACAGCGGAAGCAATTTCCCGAAAACGAGGTGTTTTCTCCCTCAGTGATCACTGCACCATGTGGTGATCTCGCATCTTCAGAAGCCCAAGCGATGATAGCAAGGAGCAGCTCCAGGTCCACAGGCTACAGACAGATTGAAAAACAAGGATAATATGTGCCATTGATAATAACACTTAACATTATGAATATTGTAGGAAGTTGTTTCTGTCATTGTAGTGAGTGTGCTGAGGCAGGATTTTGAACGATACTGGGCAAAGATCAGCCTGTGCGAAATGGACCATGTAATGATCATTCTTGAGATGGAGAAGTCACGTTCTTCGTTTAATGTTTCATTCATAAAAGCTACCCATAAAATATATGCCTACTCCACCTACCTTAGAAACCTGGAGAAATCAACTGATCCTTTTGAATTTGAACCTGTTGCAAATCTGATATCTTGACATGGTCAAAGAATGTCAGAGACTTGACTGCTTTTGATATCACAAGGTAAAATTAGTACATGAACACTGAACTCTTTAAGAGAATGGAAGTTCTGACAGCGGTATTGCACTGCTAGTCAATACCCTAATTTATTTTATGACCTCACAGATCATTCGGGATAGGATTCAAATAAGCTTTGCAGAGATGCTTTCAACCACAGCAGAACTCATGAATCCCTAACTTCTACGTCCTTAATCCAAGTAGGACAGCTTCTCAGAGGATTTTGCAGTGGTGCAGGAGTGAACCTCTCCTACTTCACTTCTTGTCTGGAGCAGCACCTGTGCCATCTCACTCCCAGCCTTTGCACAAGGCTTCGAGGCCAAGAGCTCTTTGAGCAAGCAGGAAAGCTGCAATGACAATGCTAGTGTTAACCCTGCGTTTTGGGCTGGAGACCAAACTGGTGAGGAGCCAACCCAGGGGAGGGGGAAAGGGTGGTGTGTCACCTCTTTCCCCTTAGCGCACAGGCAATTTGGCTAGCTGTCAACGTGGTGAGATATATGGTGGTAACAAACTGCTTTTCTGCTCCCTCCACAGTACAACAGAACAAAATTCACTGTGGTCACCAAGGGAGTAAATGAAACCCCCATTTTTCTTCTGTTGTAGGGGTGTTTCCCTTTTGAGCCTTGTGGAAATATCAGAAGGTACGCAGGCATCAGTTTCCATGTATACCAACACCTCTGGTCTCAGTCTTAACCACTTCACGCTGAACTGGCGACACAATATGGTTTTATGCATCCGCAGGTAGCTAAGAATTAGGTCACAAATTCATTTATAAGCAAATTGTGTGAAGCTGGATATTTTTTGGAATTTAAAAAAGTAAAAACCCCCTTCTTTTTAAAAGAGAGGTGTTCATGTTATGCATTTAGTTTAAACAATGTTATTACAGTACATTTTATTGAGATCACTTTCGTAGTTTTATAGTTTTGTCAGGGCTTCTGTCACTAGGAAAATAAAGTGAAATTTAAGTTCTAGTGAATAAGAAATTAAACACAGATCAGGCAAATGTTCTTTATTATGTTTTTCATTAAAAATAATAGAAAAATGATATTGATCATACAAAAACACTTGAGCGAATGTTAAAATAATGTATTTTATGACACAAATAAGTAAGAGACAAATTGTGCTGTTGCAGAAATTATACTATGGAGCTCAAGCACTTAGCAACGTTAAAAATAAATTAGGTTGAATGAGAATGCATGAGACAAGATATTAATTCCTTTCTCGAGGAAATATCCAAAAGATATAAAGATTTTGTTTTGGTTTGGTTTCTTCAATTACCCACTGCAGGTGTGTTACACTATTCTTGGAAAAATCCCATAAAAAATAGGATATAAGATTAAAAGGGCTGTTGTGATTTGAAACATCATTGTGATTTGAAACATCATCTCCCTTATCTTTATCATTGCAATCTTTCAGTAACAGAAATATCTTTTGGGTTCACTGTTTCCTTGTTTGGCATCGATAACTTTTATTTTGAGAAAATCATCTTGTCAAGAAACGGCTCACTCCAGTTATTGCGGAAATGTACAGAGTTGTGCTCAACAGAAGTTTATTTTTAGTTCTGAAAAACCACTTCAGTGGTTCAGTCCCAGAACTAGTTCACAGCACAGATAAGAGATATTTTTACCTTCACCTCTGCATAGGCACGTCTTCCCAGAGATTAGCTGTGATAAGGCATGGTGTTAATGGCAAGCTTTTACAGAAGGAAAACAGCAAGCCAGAAATGTAAGACAAAAAGAAACAATTCTTATGAGGCACTTAATTGCATACTTTGGACTAGGTGTACATCTACATCATAGTAAACATGCAGAAAATAACATTCTTCTAATTGCATAATTGCTGTAAACATAGTCTTTAATTGCAGAGCTTATCATAGAAAAAATCCTGCTTATAATAGTTGTGGCATTAACGACAACCTAAATGATGCTGCTTGTCTTTACTGAAACTTTGTTTGTGTTACAGTGGAAAGTTGTTTTACACAGATTAACTGCTGGCCATTATTAGAGTCTATGTAGTTGCCATTTAACCTGAGACTTATCTTATTCCCTGCTAATTGCATTGCCCTAATAAGATGTACACATACAGATGATGTGCAAAAGTAGCTGCGTTCAGAGCAATTTTAAATTTATGGTTTCCTTTCATTACAGGTCAACAGACACAGCACAATGCATCAAGGGCTTAAAAAGAAGAAGAAAAGCTGATGGGGTTTCCAGAGCAGCTCAAAGGTGGTAGTTATGAGCACACAACAAAAGCCTAACCTTGAACTTGGAAACATCACTGTCTAAACCAGCTACAAAGAAAAACAACCTGCGGGCAGAGAAAGGATTTTTGCCGCAGCTAGGAATGTGTGGCCAATGACAGGCACACTCCTGTAGGGATCCATCATCCTCTGTGCTATGTTTTGGTTGTCCTCAACCTGTCAGTACCAGCTGTAGCTACTGTGAATACAGCATTTGTGCCTTTCTGTTAAATCAAACAGATCTGCTGATGTGATCTAATGACCTCAGTTTCTATAACTAAAACTATAAAAAATGTTCACTGATGGTAACTGAAGTAAATATGAGTACTGAAAGGCATTTTCTGGAAGAGAACCCTCAGCAACGTTTGCCTGTATTCTGCTGGGCTCCCTATGGTTTTAGCAGTAATAAGAAAATAGGACCTTAATTTTAGAGGTTGATCAGCTGTAGCAAATAAATGTCAAAGGCAATGAAATGAGCTTACCCCAAATACACAAGATATCCTGTAGAAAAAAACAAGAGAAATATACAGAGATCGGAAATGGCTAGCCTCAAACGTTTATCCAGAATAATCCAGTTCTTACTGATGTTTTCATACCAGAATAGTAGTGATAGCTCAGATTTCTTTTCTTTACAGTGAGAAGAGTTGGGTTATTTGAGGCAGTTAGGGAAAATCACAGATCTCTCAAGCACTCTGACTGCTGCTGCTGAACAAGATAGCAGAATGCAATATTACTTCTTCGCATTATTGCAGTGCTGCACTAAAAAAGATGTCTGTACTATAAATGTTATGCTTTGGAGTAGAATTTTCTCTATTCATCATCTGATTATTTTATAATTTCATTAATTATAACCCATCTCAATACAGTGTCTCATTAGAACAACAGACAATTTGGTGTTATTGACAAATGATTGTGTGATACATATGGATCATCAATAACAGTAACATCCCATGAAAAGACAGTGAAATTAAATGTATTGAAAACGCCACCCTTCATGGGTTCCCGCAATCTTTTGCTTTTGAATGTCAACCATGAAAGAAACCCTGATTTCTGACAAGAGCAGTGCTGGGCTCCCACTCCATCCTGGAGAAGGCAGTAAGCAATCCGTGAGCGAGAGAGATGCGTGGCATTCACTTTTACCTTTCTGTACGTAAACCAGCCCCCAGGTGATTATATCGACACTGCTGTTGGATCGTGTCCTATAAATGAGAGGCTCTATCGCCTAACGTGAGCTTCCCACCTCAAAGATTTAGCTGACAAACCCCGGGAAATATATCCATCCTTTTCAGTATCCCTTTTATTAAGTTATTTACTAGTAATTAACTTAATATACCAATTAATTACTATATAGCATTACTAATAGTAACAACCTAGAAAAAATGAGATACTAATTAATCACTGTTTTCCTTTAAAAAATAGTACTATTGATTACATCATATGTGACAAAACTTGTTCTGCACTTGCAATTGAAGGAGTTACTCCAGTGTGTGATTTAACATAGGTCACTCTATGCCATGGCAGGGAATGATTTATTTTACCGGGAACTGAAAAAATACATGCTATGATATTGACGTACTTTGAAAATACTTGCAAAACAAAATAATAGTAATGGAAGGGGAAAATACTAACAAGTTATTAAATCCTGACAAGCTGTTTTCATGAAGGCTTAGTCCTAAGAAGGCCATTATATTAGATATGGATATTTATGCCTAGGTACATTAAATTATAAATTAAGAAATGTACTGTTTTAAAAGATACAACTTCCTTCGTTGTTTTGCAGATTCTCCTGTGGAATTTGGATCCGAGGAAGGAATCAAGAGGTTATTTAAGAATCCTTTTCAGAGATAAAAAATGAGTAATATTGAAGGGAAGAACGTATACATACAGTGGGTTTGATCCTCCTCTGAGAGTAAATCAGAAAGAACTACAGTGTAAAGCCAGCATAAATGAGGGGAATATCATGGATTTGGTATCAGAGTCAAACTACTTCCCGAAATGTTAAGACCGGGGTAAGAAAAATACAGATATCCCTACTGTACACCACTGAATCTATTATTAATAGTGACTGAAATAATTTTTATTATTATTTGTGTGCATTACAGTAGTGCCTTAAGGCAGTGTGCAACATCTAGCAACAGATTATTTTTCATCCCAGCCATGTCCAATCTAAACTAAAGGCCCTTCGCGCAACCGAAGGCAGTGTTGTTACCATCTATCACTTGATGCAGAGGAATGTAAGAAAACAGAGGAAGTAGCCCTCCAAACTTGCGCAGGAGACCTGGGGGAGGGACATCTGGGTCTCTCTAGTTGCTGGGTACTGTGCTGAGCTACAGACCGTCACTTACGTGTCATGTTCGAACTCACGCTGCACACGGAGCCTTCAGTCACGCACCGCGCACCAGTCGGCCAACAGCAGTCCCTTTACTGTTTGGTCAGAGAAGAAATAATTTCATCGACATTGAATTCTTGCAGCACGAGCTGGCAGAAAGACTGTGTTACAGGAGGGCATGCTGCTCAGGCCCAGATACGGGGTCAGTATGGACGAGACTACCCAGTCTTTCTTATAAAGCTACATTTTTCTTTTCAGCCGAGAAATGAGAACTGTTGAAAGATTCAATGTTGCCCTGTCTTTTAAGGCTGGAATCTCCTTTCAGCCAAAATAATTTATTCCAATTGTCAAAGCTCATCAGACTCTCAGCGTGAGTCTTGCATAAATGGATTTATTCCTGGCTGTTTCATTTGCACACTCCATGAAATTTTTTTCCACCTATTTAATTTCATCAAGACTTTCTTCACAGAGACTAGTAAACTTGCTGCAAGAGCACTGTAATGTAAAATACACTATCTCTTTCTTATATTCCTACGGAAAAAAATAGGATAAACCACAATATGCTTTAATAATTCATATACTTTGAAAACTTCCCATTTTAAGATGCTGTTCCTGAAATGGAAACAATATGGAAGCATATGATAAATAAAGCAATAAAGCCGTGCTTATGGGTAGCAGATAATAAAGTGCTGCCAACTTGGATACGCATTTTCTGTTTAAAATCTCCCATGGTGAAATTCATAATATTCCGTATTCTACAGTAGTGGTGTAAAATCCTCCCATGAAAACGCACTGTCTGGGAATACTACTACGGCATCATTGTTATTTTTCTAAATAAAGTGCCTCTCTGTTACAAGAAAACTCATCAAGTGGAAAATGTGATGAACACGTAATTGCAAAGGCACAGGGTTTGGGAAACCTAGCCGTGTTTTCCTTTGCCTATTTTGCGTTGAAGGCGGCTGTATAGGGCAGGTCCTGCGCAGGGGCTCTTGTCTTTGTCCGTGCTCCTGTAGGGCAGCCATAACGAGTCAAGCCGCAGTAGATCCTCCAAGGCCACCTTGGCTTTAAGACCACAGCAAGGGAAGAGCTTTAAGTCCAGAGAAAACAAGCAGGGCCAATACTATCCTCTCCTGCCGTTATGCACACATAAATTTATTAATTTAAGAAATTTGTTTATTTAAGAAGTTTTCACCTCAGGGAAACAAGCAACTAGAAAATCTGAAGAATTAATAAATTAAGACTAAAGTTTAATTCCACAAAGTAGATTATAGCTCATGGTGGATGCTGTATATCGCTTGTATTCACTTGAAAAAAGAAGATTGCTTCTGTAATAGCCTGATCCTGAAGCACATCCAGGAGGGAATGGAAGCAGAGCTGCCTCAGAAGCTGACACAATCAGACAGATATTTTAAAAAGCCTACAAAGATTTTACACCCTACAGTAGGCTGAGGCTAAACAGGATTTGTCAGAAGCAGGAGCAGGTAGTAAGACAGGCTTTGTCAAAAGCAGAAACTGATGCCGGAGTGGTATTGGTCAAAAACATTAGTCTTCACAGTCAGTTCCTGTCAGTGTTATGCCTTTGAAATAGCCAGTCTTCAAATTAATGTTTTCCAATGAGCTGGCCTTTGGGAGTCAAAGAAACAAACAAATTAATCTGAAAGAATGAGCCTGCCTGAGACGCCGATAAATCTGTTATGACAATGTAAGGCTTATTAAACACTGAGAAATGTATTTCCCTAGCCTCTGGGTCAAATGCAAGTTTTAAGGTTAATAGAGAAAAATCAACATTTAAAAAATGTCACATGAACTACTTCTCATATCCTGCTTTTGACAAGAAATTCATGATTAAATACACTTACCTCAAAAATATAATGCATGTAGTGAGGTGCTATCCAAGTAACACAATATTCTGAGTTATAGGGACATAACTGAAATGGGATAATGTAGATGATGTTAAAATTCGAGAAACAAGGGAGTCCTGGGTCTTTTCACGTATTACCGTTCATCTGTTCTTGAACGCCAGCACTGGTTGGTCTTCATGAACTCCGTCAGTGTCACATACACGATCTTTGCTCTGACCGTACGGAGATGAAAGGTAAGATAGCGGAAGTGTATTGCCGAGGAAATAACTCAGTCTTGATAAAAGGAGTGCTTTGCAGAACAGAAAAGCTAAACAGTGCTATTGATTATCATGATGTATGCTGCAGCGAAAGAAGGTGGAAACACAGGGGCTGCCTACACACAGCTTTTCCTCTCAGCAGCAGCCGCGGTTTCAGCAGGGATTTTTCTTGCAATTTATGGTGTTAGAGAAGGATTCCTCCGAGTTGAAAGGCTTTTGCAGGGGGCAGTGGTACAGCAACTTGACCTGCTATACTCAGGAGGGTTTATTGAGCCCCAAAACCTCTTGAATTTGCTTCCTCAAATGAAAAATGACTCCCACTGTGGATGCTCATAGAAAGAAACAGACATACGCGCATATATATATATATATATCTCTATCTATATCTATGTATGTGTGTGTGTGTGTGTATGTATATATATCTATATGGCAAAAACCCCATGCTATTCACTGCCACAGCCTGAAGCACACATCAGGTAGAAGAGAGTTACCCAAAACCTTATCCTTTCTACTCCACAGTCCCCATACTTCTTCCTTTCACAGCACGTCATGTGGCTGAAGCAATTGCCTGGTGGCACAGAAACTTTTAGTAACCCATGTCGTCTTACTGGTTGGTTTCTGTGACTGTGAAGCATACTTTAAGGCTGTAAGGGGAAAGACTTAATTTTCTTGTACTAAAAGACCTGTGTTTTATATACCTGCTGTCTCATAGTTAATGGAGCTAGGCAGACTTGAAATTTATCTCAATACTCCAAAGAAGATTTGACTAATGAGCTTGAAGGTCTTTCAAATACCTTCCCTGTTTGGAGGCAGTCAGTCAATGCTGTTCTCCAGAACCCTGATGGGCACTGATGTGTTGAGAAACACCATGCTGAAAAACAATCAGTGCCCCTCAAAACCAGAGCTGACCTCCATGGACAACCTGGAAGCAAAAAAACCCCTTTTATAGTCTTAGTCTCATTAGTTTCACTAGTCTTTTTGGTCTCACTATTCTTTTAAAGAGCTACAATCCAATATCCACTATTAGAGTTAGGGACTTTAAACAGAGAGCCATTGCTCTTTTAACATCGAAAAGGGACAGTCTTATGAGCGAGACTCAGTAGGCAACCTTATTCATGCTCAGGTAGGTGAATCCAGCTCATTCTTTTACATGTGTATTGGTTTGGGAAAATGAGTTTCATTTTTGGCAGTACCGATGAACACTTTTGTCAGCACACAGAATTAAATCTGGCAGAAATCCTTTATGTCGTCAAGAGCCATAGAGAGAATATTTTACAGTGGCATCTTTCACACCACCAGTGGGAAAAAATAACTTGGTTCTAGCACACAGTGCGTCATACAGAGCGCATCTACATTTCGCAGACAAGGGCTGATAAACACCCACATGAGCTAACTTTAAACCAACTGTTCGAGTGCAATAGCCAAGGCAGCATAAAGCTTTGTGGGGGTTAACACCAAAGTATATTTTTTAATTTCCTACGCCAGCAGGTAGGCTTCCCAGCCGAGCTCACCGTTACCATGGCTACGTTGCCAGCCATCCCCAAATCTGCTAGTTTAAAGCTAATTTGGATAAGCCTGCATTAGCTGCAGACATTTTAGTGACTGCAGTGTAGACATAGCAGTGAGGGTTTTCAGAAAGATTTCAAAATAGCCATGTAATTTTTGTAAAATGTCTGCTGACTCTATTACCACTGATGGAATGAGGACAGGTGCTGGGAGGTAGAGGGGCGGGCGCCTTTCCTAAGTAAGTCAAAATGCAAGGGAGTGCTGGAAGCAGCTCAGGTAGTTTTTGATTTATTTGATACAATGGTATAGAAAAAAAGCACATCAATGCAAAATTTATGTCTTTAAACTGCATTTTGTTTTCTTTACGTTCCGCTGTTCATTCAAGTGTAGAGCTTCCTATGAAAATAACTAGTTTCTGTATCTTTCTGGCACCACAGATGAGCTTAAGTTTTCTTTTTTTTTAGTAATTCTATATATTTATATAAAAAGAAGGTAACTGTTATAGCATGTTATGACTATACAGAGCAATTAAACTTAGACACAATTAAATTGAATTGTAGACACAAACAAGACTATTATTCAATCTCTCTGTATTTGAGTTTCTTTTTCTTTTCACACTATCTTCCCTACTCCCAGAATCAGTATACCAAAGCATCAGGTACAGCGTCCTATCATTCCCCCATCTGCTATACACTGCACTTCTACTCATTTCTGCACTAAGCTATCTCTATAGCCTGAGAAATCACTTGACATTGCATATATTCAGGTTTCACTGCCTTGGAAATAAATAATTTATTGTTACCTATTCTATAAATATCCTCAGCACAAGCCATCCAATAACCACAACAGCAGTAAGCTGCTTTAACTGAAGAAGAAACCAGTGGTCTCAGCTGTATTATAACGTCTCTTGATAGATTACCTTAACAGCTATGACAGACTGCTTAAGTAAGCTATTGTCTCTCTTCAGAGTGAAATATTTTCAAATAAAGATTACTTGTCAGTGCTTTTCCTTCAAAATGATTATATGGCCAGATGAATCTCTGTGGGTCATGCTCACTGAAACTACCCCAAAAGGCAGTGTTACTGCTTTCTCTTTAATGGGCAATAGAGCACTGAAGACGCTCTCTCTTTACCCACACATTTCCTGTTACCAAGTCCAAATTAATTTGAAGACTTTGAAGAACGAAAGCTGCTCGGCAATGTTTCCAAGTGGTCAATCTTCTGTACGCTGCACTTACTTAGAGAAATAAACTCCCTTCCTCCTTCAAAAGACAGACTAATCACATACACCATCTCAGCTAGAATTAAGGTGAGACTGAAAAAAGAAGTGTCAGAACCCACTACAGAGCTGCTCCTGAAACTGGGTGTCAAACATGAGTACAACCTGCAAGGGAAAGTAAGGTGTGGATTACTCCACATAGCACATTTCACTCATCCTAACAGGGAATAGCAGCTCATATACTTTTCAAGTCACATCCTTACTTATTGTATAGCTTAAATTTGTGGCTGCAGCTAAGCAGTGAATTAATTCATCTCCATGGAAATTCCTGAGGCAGTGTCTGAATGTGTTCTAAAATCCTGAAATAGAAAGATATCTAAAGGGCCGTATCACTTTGAAAGAAAGGAATGAACTATTTGGATACTACCCTTTGATGCTTAAGAGCTGAGAAAATACTGAGGTTTATGTTAAGGGCAGAACAAAAATTTGTTACTCTCCTACAAGTAAGCTGGAGAACTTGAAATAAATGTCAGCTCAAACACAGATGGTCTCTCCCTCAGAAAGAGATTTTGCTCTCATGCAGTTTGTTCAGACATCATGACCAGTTAATCTAGTTACTAATGTGTACTTTGTGAGCCTCACCTTTGCTACTACTTGAGTGTCTTAATTTCTACAATTTTAAATTCGTACTGAATGGAAAGTTTCTACAGCTGTCCGGTTTTTTACGTCCATTTATTTTTGATTTTTTTTTTTACTTTCATATATGACTATTAAGCAACATCCTATAGTCCCCATAGAGCTTTATATTTGCACCTCACTTGGGAAATAAGTTAACAGGCAGAATTTTACAACTAGAGGGTGCTGGAGGACTATAATGTGATACGGTATGCAAAACTCTCAATGACCTTTAGTGGAAAGAAGAAAAATAAAATAAATCAATTATTACTGCTCAGTAGGACAAGTTAATATATTGCGAGGTAATACAAATACTGCAATATTATCTAGTGCAAGTAAAAAGAAAATTAATACTTCATAGCTGATACTTTTTTATTTTAAATTTTGGTTCAAATTTCCTGTTAAACTTTGCTTCTGTCCTTAGTTTTTGTGCTGTAATGAACAAAAACCCTTTATCTTAACAATACACATTCCTTTTGCTTCCTTTTGTGTGAGTTGGAAAGCAATTACAGTGTATTATTGATTAAATGTTTTATGATAAAACACAAAAGCCATCAAGTAAGCAGGAAAGCAAGAAAGAACAAAGATTAATTTAACAATAAAATCTATAATTGAGATTATACAGATAGAATGTGGACATTAATTACAGATAAATCATTTAATAAGAGTTCTAACAAGAAAATTATCTTCCAAAATTCATATAATTTCCAACACAGGGTAATTATTTTCTTGCCTTCCAGTAATGTAAGAAAAAATACAAATATGAGAATAAATAATGTCTATAAATATAGCACTCTGATTGTATGTAGAAAAATTACCCCTCCCTTCCTTCCTCTCTTTGAAATATCCTTATTGCTTCTCAGTCTCTGACAATTCTGTAAATACCTTCAACAGACAAAAATATTGAAACTTTGAACTGGACCTTAAAGATATCATTATTTTTTTTTCCTCTGGTTCAACACGGTTCAGTAACATTTGGGATTTCCCTTCCATTTCCTCTGATTGGAAAGAGATCCAAAGGACAAACTGTAGCCTCCTGGTAAAGTGGCTCCCTGAAATCTCCACGAGAAAGCGGCCAGGAAGCTGGTGGAAAGCGCAGGAGCATATTCTGAAGAGCAGAACTCCTCAACCCAAATACCAACCATTGAAACTGGGCTGTTGATCACAAAGTGGCAGTGGTCAGAAAAACCCCTGGGCACCTGCAGATCTGCCAGAGGCCCGGTGAAGCCAGCATGGCGTGCTCCGCTCTTTCTATACTCCCATTTTTGACCTTCTGGTTGTGCAGGCTTGCCGCATGTAGACAACATTCACGTGGTGGGCAATACCCAAGCGATCCAACAGTCCACTTGTGGCCTGCACTGGCTCAGCACCTCCTGGGTGAGCTGGAAATGTAGCAACAACAAGTGTAATTGTGTCTGTTTCCTCACTATAGAAGGTTTCAGGTCTTTAATTCAGTTCCTTCCCCACCTATGAGGAGCCAATAATCCGTATTTCCTTTTATGAATTGCCAGGTTAGTGAGAACTGTCTTATTTTAATATTTCAACTGACTGTGGTGCCCCAGCTTTCCAAGAGGAGACATGTTTCCCTATGGCTCACTCACAAGGGCTGAGGCACAGTCCCTGGGGGTTCCCGGGAACACACGCTACTCAGGTGCCTACGTACAAGCAGCTTTCTTTCGGCTGCATTTCACCTCATGCCTTGCTTTTATGAAGGAGTGAGCCCTGGCACCCTCGGGAGACCACAGGTCCTGCCCTACGCACCATGGGGAGACCATGTTTCTGTAGTCTCTCACCAGGTTTCCTTTGGAAAATGGAGACCAATCTCCTATCACGGCAGATTCACACATAGGGCCTTATTCTCCAAAAAGTAACAGCCAAATCAATGAGTTGGCGAGGGCAGCTGCTAATTAACACATAGGCACAAAGCCACATGATATATTTA
Organism: Larus michahellis; assembly: GCF_964199755.1. Taxonomy (NCBI): domain Eukaryota; kingdom Metazoa; phylum Chordata; class Aves; order Charadriiformes; family Laridae; genus Larus; species Larus michahellis. The sequence continues at coordinate 40,768,964 of NC_133900.1, read as the reverse complement.
AGAGTCTCAGCCCCTCAGACATTTTGACACTTCTTCACTTCTACTGGCGGCTAGGCGTTAGCTTTGGTCACCTGTGCTACAACAGGCAAACAAAAAAAAAGTATAACTAGTGGTGAAAATGGGATTTCATCTTGACAACAACTGGTTTGTTTAAATTGAAAGCTTTCAAGGGGATAAACAAAACAAATCAACTAAGATTTATCTGATGCAACAACAAAAAAATTGTGACTTATATACTGCAGGCTTGCCAGACGCTACAGAAGATGAGCCAGAGGACAGAGTAATGTAAAACAAGTATAATATAACCTGATACTGAACTGCATGATGTTTCTACAAAACTCCTGATACCTTTAGTCTAGGAAGTGGCCTGTTTGTTTATGACATATTGTATCTAGTTTATGCCTAAGGAAACAGCAGGCAAAATTTGGCCCAATGTTTTATTGTCAGCATATTCTCACACACTTATGTGTGCCTGCTTGATGGTTACAATTGTTGGGTTTCTGTCTAAATGAGCTGATTTTACAAAATTAGTAATTCTCTGATCTTTATTTTTCCACATAGACAAGATCAGCTTATTCAATGCTGCCTTCGCTTACAAAGTCTAAATAATATGGATTACAGCTTAGCTTTTTCTTCAACAGTTCCATCTAAAATTATACAAGAACAAGATATTTGGGTTTGTTTTTTTTTTTTCCTCTGGAAGTCAGCAGAAAAGCTGTTAAATACTACATATACTCGAATACTGATTTTAATAATACTCAACGTGCACATCAGTTTCATTATCAGAAACACTTTAAATCTCTGTATGTTACTAATAACTGAAGAGAGTTATTTCAGCTTTATAATGTAGTACGCATTGTCCTTCATATATATTCCTAAAGCAGGATGTATGCTGTACATGTATATACAACGTTGGTCGGAGCACAGACATTGCGGTGTCATGCTTTCATTCAAATTTCAGATGCCATATGTTCAGTACAATCGCATGGCATCAAAATGCAACATATTGCTTTGCAAATGCAAATAATTTCACACAGTGGCCTTCATGACTGGGAAGGGGTAATGAAATGGCATATATTTTACACATATGAAAAAAATAAATAAAAGATTTATCATAAATATATGGACCAGTATATGACGTTGAAGAACAAGAAGCAAAAAGGGAACAGTGCTCTTGCATAAAGATCGATTCTCTTTGCGGCTGATGGAATGACAGGCTTGGGAGGAGGAGGCTTCTTGTTGTTCTTGGCTTGAGATTTCCCAAGCCCATTGTTGACTTCAATGGGCTTCCCATAACAGTCATAATTCGATAATTCAAAATCCCTTGGCAAGCTTCCAACGATGCTGAAATCATTGGATCTCAGATCAGATTTCGAAGTGCAAACTTTTTTGCATCTGGTCTCACCAACCTATGAAATAAAGAGTGAGGGGAATCACGATCTACTCACCACATCTCATTAACAAACTTCAAGCAGCTGCTAGAGAACACCGCAAACAAACATATAGGAAATTACTTGTTGATAGGGATACATTACATCAGCCTAATTTGCTGAATGGTTGCATTATAAAGTACTTAAGGATGATCAGTCAATCATATAAACTAATCTAAACATTCATAATTGTGTAATTTTTCATGCACAAGGTGCCTCATGCTGTGCAATCTGCTATAGTTAGACTCCTTCATTTTAAGATGATAGAAGGGGAGAGAATATTTCTGTAGAGAGTATTTTTGGAAATCAGTTCTGTGCTGATGAACCTGCAGGACAGATTCTATTCAATACTTATATTTTTCCGAGGCCTGGAAGACACAGTCAGAATTAACCCTAAAATTCAGTGTTTGATGCAACAATTAAACTCTATTCTTGTTCTACGTAGTAGCCAGCTCAAGATCCTATATCTCATCCTAGGGCGACCACCTTGAATGGCTAGAAAGCACCTTCTTTGTACCTGCAGTCCTTGGTGCCTCACTAAAGAGAGGTAACAAAGATGCGACACCGTTCTCAGCGCTTCCCATCGGTACACTGGAGAACTGTGTAACTGGGAAATCTAAATCCAGCAACCAAATACCTGTCTTTCCTACAGCTCCGTCAGCATTCTTGGGTATCAAGCGCTACTGTGCTATGGGGAAACCCCAGGTGAACGATTCTCTTTTACAGACCAAACAATCGTACTGGAACATACAATGAACGTTTAAAAGAAAAAAACGTATTTGGTGCCCTTCAAAGTGATGTGGTTTTTTTGAAAAAAAAAAAAAAAGAAAAAAAAGAAAAAAAAGAAAAAAGCATTCCGACATTTGCTTCCTTGGATTTTGTAAAGTTTATACTTCAGGTACAACAAATCTCTAAGAGGACCCACACACACAGTTCAGGGAGCTTGAGGAGACTACGTGCAAGGTACTGTGCTTTGTGACTTGGGCAAAGCTCTCCCAAAGTTTCATTTCAATTGGACTACACAGTAAAGCAAGGGGAAAAAAGCTAAAAAAAAATACAGGTTATGAAACTTAACTGCATTATTAATAATGCCATTTATTCACATATATAACCTGGGAGTTAGTTGGAAAAAATGCTGCTTCACAAATGAGGTTATACACATGGGCAACTGACATTAACATAAGTTTCACTAGGGCTTCCTGGAGCCACAGATACACTAAAACTTGGTTCTTCCAAAAGCGACTTGTCCCTCCTTCCCAGTAGCCTGTCTCTCCTCCACAAAGCCTTCAGGCATTTTACTCTCAGCTCCCTCCACCTCTGAGTTTTCTGCAATCTTAGGCTGATGGTTCAGGATATTTGCATCACCACATTTTGTACCTAATAACAGTGAAATACAGTATCAGATGTACAGATGAATAAAAAACATTCTGAAGAACATTATGAGCTTCTCTATGACAACTGTCAAGGTATCCTGGATGAAAAGAGCTGTGGCAGTCAGGAAGAGATCTAAACGTCATCTGGGGCTTTTAGTCCCCACTACTGACAAGGCTGATTCTGGTGCAAGGTGGATGAGAAGAATGGCACAATGTCCTCAGCAAAGAAAGGATACGCCTCCCCAGATTTGCCAGTTTCATATTTCTCGGGAAAACGGTTAAATTTTGAAACCAATGCACTAAAACTGATGTGCAGATTACCCAAAAAATCAAGATTAAGGGTTATAAAAGAGAAAAACAAGATAGGTGTTCCATGATGGTTAGGCAAAACTATACATACAACTTTCCTGCAACTGTTTCCCAGTCACGAAAGAGCTGACAGCCTGGGATGGTGTTCAGTATTGGAGTAGTAGGGGCAAACTGTCTAGTAAGTGGTGACTGAGACTTGTATGAACACAATTATATGACCCTGGGTGACATGGGAGCTGTCAGTGATCCAAGAGGTTCCTTCCAGTCAGATCATATCCAATGATATGGGTTATAAAGACATAAAGCAGACCCTTGTGCAATAAAAGGGTAACTTGCAGGATTAGGGTGCGTGTTAAGTGAAGAGTCACAGGAACATTACATTTTTTCCACGGCCAAAGCTACTAAGATTTAGTAAGGCCACTGCAAGAAATAGAATCATGTATGAAATTATAAGCCTCCTTTTGAATTTGCAAACTTGTAGTCCATTCCTCATACTACCAGCGACATATTGTAAAACTCGGTGACACTAATTGTAGCCTAAGCGCTCTCATTTACAATACAGAATATTCCTGTTCCAACTGTGGTATCTAGAGAGTGCTCCTCTAAAGGCTGTTACAAGTCAGTTCTCGTTCACTCGTGGGACAGAGAACTGGGGGAATGGCTTCTAGGTCACCTCTGCCTTACGAGCAGAGGACTGTTTGCAGCATGTTCACACAGAGCTCTGCTTAGTTTAGAGACAGCTGGAGTGATGATTTATCAGGGTGACACAATTTCCCTTGTAAGAGCAACCTGGCCCAAATTTTTCTTTAGTAAGTGTATGTTACTTTTAAAAATAATTTCTTTCATTTCCCTGGCTTTACGAATCTAATGTCCTTCTACATTCAGTTGTTGCCTAGATATATTTTTAAATTTCTTCTCATACGTCTCTTCAACTCTCAGATATTTCTGTTGTTTTAATCTAAATTCGCTTCAGTTGACCTACAGCTTTCCCTAAGCAAAGTGAGATAATATATATCTAAGTGAAGTGAGATAATACATATTAAAAGTAGTTTATCTGCTTTTAATTCATCCTGGCTTGGCTTGTGCTAGAAGCATAACAATATTCCTGACACTTACCAGAGGCTATAGGAACCATTTCTGTGGAAAAATGATACCATGGGACTTGATTTTAGAGTACTACACTGAAGACTCGTGAAGTAAAGCATTGTTAAATGTTACATCCTTTCGACTTCATCCTGGCACAGAACTTGGCCCTGGAAAATATTTGATATCACTTGCCTTATCCTGACCCGGCCTCATGACCCATGGGCCAGACCCCAGCCCGCAGGGGATGGGGAGCAGCTGGTGGGGAAGGGAAGGGAATAGTTCAGGGCCTCCCTATGTCCCTGACGGAGCCAGGCAGCTGCTCCTTGTCCCTCCAGCAGGGAGACAGGAGGGCTGAGGAGAGCACGGGAAGGTGACATGGCTCTGGGGGCTTGGCCCAAAACACAGACCTAGTTCCCGTTTCTCCCAGGACTGGGCCACCTTGTCTAGGTTTGGTGTGTTGGGCAGGACACCTGCCTTTTGATGAACAGTTCAGAAATACCTAAAAATGGCTCCTAGAAGTCAGAAGGCCCCTTTTGATGATCCTTTCTCACCTTTTACAAAATTCATGCTGGCCAGTGCTTGCTGCCGTCTCAGCATCGGCTGCTGCTGCTGCTCCAGAGCTGCGGCGTGCGTGCCACCGCAGTGGGGCCATGCCCGGTGCAGAAAGCCTTTGTTTGCAGAGTTAGGGCAATAATGTGATAAGAAAGTGTGGAAAGAGAAGAAGAAACAAGTGCTGCCTGGGCATACAGACTGACAGGGAGGGGGAACTAACTCCCCATCACTGCCTCTGCTGCGTCTGGTGCTCCTCATCACCCTCCACGTTTACTGCCCAAACTAGTTACACCAGATTTTCCTTTAAAAACATCCAGGATGGAGATTTTTTTCCATGACCTTGTTCCCCCAAACATATGTACCTTATTTGTAACCTGATTTGGCTTCAATTTTCAATCACGAGGCATGACTATAGTTAGTCTGATTAACTGCTGGTACTTACAGATGGTAACAAATCTAACCTTGATTTTGCATAATTCAGATGATGTAACCAAGCCACATATGAAGCCAAGTCAAATGTTCTTCAGAGTTTCTTACCTCCACATCATTACCTCTGTCAACGTAATTGATAATCTTTAAAAAAATTATATTCAGTTTGATTAAATCAATAAACACACAGATCAGCTTTAATTTCACTGACCCATTTAAATTTATTAGCTAACATGGGGCTGAATTATGAATAATATTAATGACAATTAATACTTATGAATAATAATTATCAGTCAGCCCCCTGTTAGCTATGCAATATTTTCCACTGATTGATGTCAGGCTTATAATTATTCATGTATGCCACTTAGCCTTTAAAAGTACTGGCACAAAGTCAGCTTCTTGCTGTCTTTTGGAACCCTCCCAGTTTTAAAGGATTTATTAAAAAATCAACATTCATGTTCCACAGCACTCATGGACCAGCTCTTTAAAAAATCCTAGATGCAACTTAAGCTGAAATCTCAACTGAAAAATGTCTAACTTTAATAGCTACTGTTTAACATCCTCATTAGCTCCTGTCAATGAAAGCTATTTCATCATCTGATTGAATATATCTGGCTTTTCCCCAAACAGAGTGCAGATTATTTGTTCAACACTTTTGCCTTTTCTGCTAATTCTTAATACATACAGCATCTCTATCTAGTATTGGACCAACACTCTTGTTACTGTTTCTTGTATTCTTGCTACGCATTCAAAGTGACTTCCTACTGCCCTCAATTATACTAACCATATATCCTTTTTGTTACTTGTATCTATTATCTACACCTGTTTTACGGATTTCAAGTTATATTAATTGCTATCAAATTTTCCACTGGCCAATGAGAAGAAAAATGAAACGCTTGAAGCTGAGTTAGTTTTCAGTCTTTGGGGAGTTTGTTTTCAATTGTGCTGTTCATTGGTTTTTGGTTTTGGGTTTTTTTTTTAATTAGTATAGCTTCCCTTCTGGTCTGTTAGCTGTTTTGAACATTGTTAGACAGCTCACCAGCATCATTCATATTTTTTGTTTAAATTCTTCCTTCCAGATGAAAAAAAAGTTTTTAAATTTGTGAAATCTGTCCTTTCACAGAACCAAACATACCAGGACTTGACTAAATTTGTTTTGTGCAAATAGAATAAAGATCCTTTTCAATTGCCTGTTCATCCTGTGATCAAGTCCTCTTTATCCATCAGGATGAAGTGTAATATAAAATGCCATCATTTTGGATTCAAGAATTTCTGAGAGCAGAAATGTATTGTTCATAATTTCCAGCAAAGCCTTCAAACACGCTACAGCACAGGCAGCCTCTCAAGCTCAGCACTCTTCCCTCAGGCTGAAGTGCCTCCCGACTGTAACGCAGCCCTCTCTGCCCTACACAGCACCTCTTCTCTACCAGAAAACCACCTCTTCTGTTGCACCTGACCTCTTTTTGGCATACAGTTCTGTCACTAGTACTGCCAGATGTGTAAGAGTCTTCCGTACAAGATGAAGGAGGGGTTTTCTAACAGACTCCGTCATTAATCTTTCTTGCACTTGTTTTGTGCTCTTCTCTTGCTCTTGCCATGATGATAGATGTAGATCATCAATAAAGTAAGGATTCTTTAGCATTAGAGTGTATTCAGACTGAGTATATTTTTCTGGTGCGGCTCAGCAGGATTTTGCTATCACATTCCAAATATTCCTTGCAAAGTATGGCACAAAAAATATTTATACATAAAATATCACAGAATCACAGCATAGCTGAGGTTGGCATGGACCTCTGGAGATCACCTAGTCCAACCCCTTGCTCAAAGCAGATTGCTCGGGGCCTTTTTACAGTCATGTTCTGAATTATCTCCAAGGATGGATACGTGAGTCACTAGAGCAGAAAGTACCTACGCTGTACCTGAAATGCTGTCAGGAATCATTAAACTACACTGCAGCCTGTGGTTTTGTGCACAAGGTAAAATGTAAACTGGGTTTCTGGTGGTTCTGCAAGAAAAATCTGAGTCTGGAGTGCCACTTGCACTCCAGACAATATGGGAAGATCGTGTCACCACAGGTCACCACCAGTAGTCAGGTATATTATAAATCAGTAGAGATGAACATAACCTATATCAGGTTTCAGAGCCTAGATGTGGCTCTGACAAGATAAGGCAAGCAACAGCACTACTGCTTTTTAAAAATAACTGGGTTTAGAGCTATTACCACCACTTGCACAGCACTATTCATCATCCGCCAGAGCCATTCATTTAGCAAATGTTCTCTCTAGTCATCAGCACATTATCTGTGGGGGACAGCTTCTATAAATGGGATTGATGAAAATGTGACTTTTCAAATTGAGGGGTGTTGTTACAGTTAACAGTGCAATCTCTCCCTCTAATCGCACCACCAGCGAAAGCAAAAAGAAACTGATTCATCTTCAAAACATTTCCCTTTTTGCTTGTTTTTCTCACTGTATGATGTTGCATTGCTAGGAAACACACGCAAACTCCTACTGAGGATCCCCAATAAAAAGCCAGTGCCAGCAGTTACCACCAGGTTGCATAATTTTCTCCTCTGCTTAGAACAGCATCTACTTGCAGCCATTATGAGCTAAGGGAGCCAAAGTGTATTTTCTCATGGCTTCTTTCCTGTAAATGCATAGCCATTGCCGCTCCTAGAAAAACAGATCACCAGTCCTTACATTGAATTGTCTCTTTTTTTCTACAGATTCAGGGTGATCTTGCCAGATGGACCACTTGACTTTAATCAGACAGTCATATCGATAAACCTCTGGGCTTAAAATGGCACTGACATTTCAGGGTTTTTGTTGGAGGGGGTATGAGTCATAAAGTGTGTACTCGGGGGTTTGGCATATGCTGGCAACACACAGCTTTTACGTCAGCCAGTACCCAGGATTTGGTGGAGAGAAGAAGTAGCTATGCATCCATGGAAGCCTTTCTCCATCTTTGGGTGACTGCCAAATTGCAAGCATTGTTTTTGTCCTGCCATCTTCACTGTCACTGTTGGTGACTGTTGGTCATGATCACTGACTCTACTGACACAGTACCAGAAGTGCTTTCTGCTGAAAACTTCATGAAGTTCAACCAGGCCAAGTGGAAGGTCCTGCACCTGGGTCACAGCAATCCCAAACACCAACACAGGCTGGGTGGAGAATGGTTTGAGAACAGCCCTGTTGGTGGATTAGAAGCTCAACATGAGCCAGCAATGTGCACTTGCAGCCCAGAAAGCCAACTGCATCCTGGGCTGCATCAAAAGAAACATGGCCAGCAGGTCAAGAGAGATGATTCTGCGCCTCTACTCCGTTCTTGTGAGACCCCACCTGGAGTACTGCATCCAACTTTGGAGTCATCAGCAGAAGAAGGACATGGACCTGTTGGAGCAGGTCCAGAGGAGGGCCACAGAGATGACCAGAGGGCTGAAGCACCTCCCCTATGAGGTGGAAGGTAGACATAGCTGAGAGAGTTGGGGTTGTTTAGCCAAAGAAGGGAAGGCTCCAGGGAGACCTTATAGCCCCTTCCAGTACCTAAAGGGGGCCTACAGGAAAAATGGGGAGGAACTCAGGGATTGCAGTGATAGGACAAGGGGTAACGGTTTTAAGCTGAAGGAGGGTAGATTTAGATTAGATATTAGGAAGAAATTTTTCACTGTGAGAGTGGTGAGGCACTGGAACGCGTTTCCCAGGGAAGTTGTAGATGCCCCATCCCTGGAAGTGTTCAAGACCAGGCTTTGAGCAACCTGGTGTAGTGAGAGGTGTCCCTGCCCATGGCAGGGGGGTTAGAACTAGATGATCTTTTAAGGTGCCTTCCAACCTAAACCATTCTATGATTCTATGATTCTAGGTGGACCCTTACAGGTTCTGTTACAGGCGATCCCTTCTCCTCACTTCAATTATGAACGGCACAAAGCTTTTAATGTTTAGGATATACACAAAAGTTTATCCCTTTACCCAATTTCTTGTCATAAAGAAGAAACAATAGCTGCTTGTACTTTTAAGTATGATCAGGTGTTTTTGTTATGGCTTGTTTTTTAATAATATCAAACATGCCAAGTCTCCAGACCAGATGCCACTTTTCTCTTTCACAAATGGAGCAAGCACATGAAAACAAGTTGTTCTACAAAGGCTGGAACCAGGGACACCTGACCGCCCCACTTCCCTCCCTGCACTCCCTCTGATCCTTCCTACACCTGGGATTTTCCCACACCAGCAACCCCCCTGTACCTTACACACCAGCCCCTTCCCCAAGTCTCCTGCAGAGACATCACTGCTGCCACACTGCATGGCTGCAAGAGGCATCAAGAATGCAACTTGTGGCTTGGGGAACACTGCCAAACCAGCCTGGCATTGGGATCAGGGGCATTTTAAAGTAAAATAAAGTAATTTCTCTTTTTAAACATGATTTGCCTCTAATAACTTACAGATATTTATCAGCACCATTCAGTCAATGTCTCAAAATAAATAAGTGCTTCATTTAAGCTGGAGAAACACTTATGAATGCAATTATCCATGCCCCCTTGGATTTTTCTGCTTCCAGCTCTTTCCTGTTGGCTTTACCTTTGAGTCCTGTTTGCTCTATCCACTGTTTCAAGCCTAGCTATGGTGAGATTTCCAGCTACAGCCACTTCTGCCTTAGTATCACCTCCTATGTGGAAAGAGAACATCCTCGACCATTTCTGCTGGATGCAGTTCTAAGTTGTCCTTTTCTCCTAAAGCTACATCTTTGCAGACGTTTAGCACAGTATTTTCTCTCTCCTTACACACAATCCTACATGACCCTGATGAGAAACAGCTCCTGAAGTTCTGGGACAACACTCTGGCCTCTTTTTGTTTCATATTCTTTATGCCTTTCAACATACCGTTTTTTTCCATTACCTGTTTCTTTAATGTTTCCCTCTCTCGCATATTTGCCATATGACAAATGCAATCTCTACTCGATCATTACTAGGTCTGTATGGGAGCAATCCAAATTTTGTGAGGCAGGCCTAGTTTTGGATTAGGAGTCAGTGCTACTGAAAGATTTAGATCTGTTCTGTTTCAGGAGTTCAGTACAGGCTTCTCCAGGGCTGAGAACTTTCAAAGTACTCCTACGCAGTAGCTGGTTCTGAGAGGGAGTTTTCAGCTAGCCAGATTTATAGCATTTGAATATATAAAATCTAGCATCACTGTCCTGCCACGTCCTGACATCAAATGATTCATCAGTCTGGGACCTTTTTCTGTCTCAGCCTGGTGCTCTTCACAGAAATTACCAGCCCAGGACACCCTTCATGAGGTAGGCTATATTTCAAAGCAGGTGGCTGGATACAAGCTGGATCACCAGCCATCAGGGGAGGAGATCACTCAGCCACATGACCAGCTTTTACAGCAATGAATATGTATTTTCAATATGTCTCAGTAAACAAATGTTTCATAACTCTCTGTACAAAGATCATCAGAAGCTACGCATGTCCAGGACTCCATATAAATCCAACACAGATTATTATTCCAGACATTATAGATATTGGAATGTTTAAGGCCTCTGATAACAAATTGGGAAGACCCTGAAAAGTGCAGGTCAAACATGAGATACTGGAGCTGACATTGCAAGATCATGGAGGGCAGACACTGCAAGACCTTGGAGGGCAGACTGAGGTCTGAATCCTAAAAACTTTCACACTACTGCTAGGAACTATACATGGGAATGTTGCTTAATTTTTGTGGACAATGACTCCCCTTCCTCTAAGCCTTAAAATGCGCTGTAGACCCAAACTTGCCTTCTTGTAAAAAATTATGAAAAGATAGCATAGGTGATGAAAGTTATCATTTTATTCTCCTTATGGCTATGACAATGGCAAGCACCTTAAAGGGTGTACACACTGACAAGAGTCAGTAATTTAGCAATTTGGTTTTGTTCACGCTACTGAAAAACTGTAGTTTTTTGTTAACTGTGTCATTGATCAAGTTGAACACTTACACTTGTTAAATACTTGAAATAGGAATAAATAGGTTTTATGCTCCTCCTCTGGACTGTTGCAACTATTTTGTCACAACAAAAAGCTGAATTTGGGACCTGCAAATTGCTGAACACAAAAAAACCACATTCAGTTCAGGGGAAGCAAAACTGTAGCAGAGACATCTTTCTTTCTACTCATTTCCCACGTTGCCTGGACTTGGGGAATTATTTGTGACATAAGTCAACGCAGACATTGGGTTGCTCTAAGCTGAGCCTGGTTGCCTGCCAAAACAGGTCCCAGGAGACTCTTGTACCAGATGAGAATTATGGTAGCCAAGTGCACTAGTCTGCGATATCTGCAGCTCCTCTGGACTGGGGGTAATTAGTTATGGGGCAATGCCAGCTTGATACTAGGACGGTGTTTCCATTTTCTCGCATAAACCACTCCCTCCTTAAAGAAATGTTAAAGCCACATTTTACTTGACACTACCAATATTATCACTTGGATCTGGCCTCATAGCTTTTTTTAATACATCAAAATTGCCGAGTCATTGAAAACGATAAGATAAATTCATATTCCACATATCGTATCATAATGTATTATCTTCTGTAGAATAAATGTCAATTCAGTATCACTTAGGACTGAGGGCAGCTGGCCTGGAATGTCTGATAACTCTTGGAACACAAACGGGGAGTTTTGCAACACCAGGAACTTAGCAACATGCAAAGATGTACATCCCATCTTTACCCATATTATGAGATTTGATCGATTTACCCATAAACTCTATCCGGCAACACAAAAAATGCAGGAACTGTTTGACAGACAAACAGACCTGTCTTTTGTTTACAAATGCCAAGACTTCTGGATCCCTGGCTTCAGAGATGCTTGACATGCAATGCGGTGCAGCTGTGGCCGTCCCCGGGAAAGCAATGAGACGGGTGCTATTTGAGTACGCTCTCAGCAAATACTGACTGAGAGTCCTGTCCCCTGAATAGTTACAGCTTGACAGCTGCTATTTATTATGAGAAAAATAGCAACTGTAAAGCTGCTTGATATTTTATTTACCTGAAGCTCAGCAGCAACCATGGCGCTAGGATATTAAAAGACAAATTTTTCACTTAGTACATTTGACCCGAAATCACTAGGGACCAATTTGTCAGATGGCTAGCCATTAATTACCAGCATGTTTTTAATGTCTTGGCCACTTCTAAGATTAAGCACTATCCAAAACTATTACGACAGTATATTCCTGGACTTGTGTTATCAGAGGATAATGCTGATTTTGCGTACGCAGCTTCGCAGCTCCTACCTGTAAAGTGCTGATGTGGACGGGAGTCCCTGTGCCATTCACAGTGTTCTTCTTGGCAGCGTTTCCACCCTTCCCTTCCGCTTGTTCCGCCTTGGCAATCTTTGCTTTTTCGGCTTCAATTCTCTTTGGATTGTTTAGCATTACCTGAACCACTGCATACTCCACCAGGGATGCAAACCCAAAGAGAAGGCAAACAATCAGCCAGACATCTAAGGCCTTCACGTAAGACACTTTGGGAAGTTCAGCGGCAAGAGTGGTACATTCAGACGCCAAGCTGAGCACTGAGAAAATGCCTACAAAAAGAAAAACAATGTATTGATTAAAGAAAACTTACCCTTATTGACACTGGCTGTGCTTTTCCTCTGAAACAGACAACACTGAATGATGTCTTGTAACAGTGAATGGGACTTCACAATGCGGTCGGTGCAGCAGGTATACAAAGTGCGCGTGCCTTCAGCTAATGAACAAGTTAAACTGAATACTTAGGTAGGATACTGCAGTTAATGAACTATTGATAATGAGTACGTTCGTTTTATAAACAGAGAAACAAATAAACAAACCACAGCAAAACCGGTTGCTGTGGTTTTCCTGCCCCATCACACATCACACAGTTGGGATATGGGCTTTCCAAAGACTTATCTTATAATGTGCATCTAAGTCTGGGAAGATTGAAGAGAAATATGTGGTACTTAAACCAAAAGACTCCAAGTCCTTTAAATTAGACTACTATTGTCCCAGAAATCTGAACTGTGCTACAGCAAGAGCAATTCTCTGACTGACCTGTCCACAAGTGTGATGCGCAAACCTTAGGCGAAAGGGAAGTTTTTGCTGAAGGGCAAAGCTGTACCAGCACATTAAAAAGTCTGTGTTCCTGACTCATTGTGAAGATGAAAACACTGAAGTGACTGAGGGTCTACGATCATTGCCCATTTAAGCTTCCAGGATCTAGAGGAAGCTTGCTAGATAAAGGGCATTTCAGGAAGCCCTTACCATGAAAAAAAAACCCACATCTGCAAAGGCTTTTGAAAGGTCACACGCATCGCCAAACTGGGTTTCAACAAGCATTTCTCCTAACAAGGCTTCCAAATGTCACCATCAACACAGGGCCCACATCACAAGAGACAAAATACAAGCCCAGTCTCAAAGAAAGACTTCCCGCCGGCTCCTACAAAATGGAAATAGTAGCATGAACAGTCACATTTGGAAAAAGCTAACTTTAGAAATGGCTGTTACATGGGGAAAACTCGGTCCAACCTCCCAGTTCGGAATGTCTCATTTGTTTTTGTGAACATTAATGATAAAAACCTTTAGTTACGAGTGGACGGCTTCATGAAATGTAATAGATGTCTATAGGAAATGTTGGCCAAAAGGAGACACTCAGCTAGTCTCAACTACGCTTCTTAGATTGGTCACATGTGGTATCCAAAGCATGAAAAATTTTTTAATTCACAGAGAAATAATTTTCTTGTGCGGATGTGAAACTGTTAATAAAACTGAAAGTGTCTGTATTGGCCTATGAAAGTATTCAATTCTAGTTGATCATAAATAACACATCATTCCTTTGTTACTGCTCCCATTTGGATTTTAACAGGATTGATATGATATTTTATTTGGTATTAATCTCAAATGGGCAATTTACTAGCTGCTAAAACACTGAAGAGAAAGTATAAAGAAATTATTATAGTCATGCGATTTCAAAATACAAAATTTTCTGATGTTTTATTTAGAAATGTGTAATACCAACATATCATTGCAAAGCTGGATTTTTTTGTCCATTGGGATAATACAGAATGGCAAGATGTGCTATCTCAGATCAGAACGATACGGCAAATACTGAACAGACAGCCCTCAGTGTCCACTCTGGCTTCTTTTCCATCTACTGTATCTGAAGCACTCAAGTACAAACATTCCCATAAGGATGGCAAGTGAGCATAGAAAAGCATAAAAAAAATTATTTCCACTGACTAACGCCAACTGTCTGGGGATGAACACTAATTATGGATCGTAAGGAACTGCAATAACAAGTACAAATAAGGCTATAGCGCCTCTTAATATATATAGGAGACCTCTGCCTATGCCCAGCTTGCTGTTCACTCTCTAACAGTCTACTGTACCAAGTACCATGCACGCCTATGCTAGACTTCTGAAAGGCAGCCTCTATCCTTACGCTGAATAAGGAAATTAGCCAATGATATGGACTGGCTCAACATCTTGCATATTGCATTTTTTTCCTACTAACTTTAAAAGTGTTTACTATCTTAATATGTGAGTATTGTTATCATGCTTAGTGCTGGAAACATTTGTACGTTTCCAAACGTTGTAGAGCTTAGAATACTAGATCTTACAATCTCGGATTTAATTCTACAAAACTAACTTACAAATTGTACCAGATGAAAAACTTTTAGTGGAGCTTTCATCAATTTGTTCAGTACAGCAGTTGAGGTCATGGTGGCCAGCTGCTAATTTCCATTTTTCTGGTTTCCTAGGATGAAAAGTTCATTCTCAAAGTCTGAGAAACTTCTAGGGTTTCAAGGTAACAATCAAGTGAGAACAGAAATATTCTATTAAGCAATCATTTTCTGCCAGATCAGAGTTGGCATGGCTTCAGAGAGCCTAGTACCAGAGCTGTAAGTCACACCTCTGGCACCAGCTGCAGTAGGTACCTACCTAATACAGTGCAAAGCTCAAACGTGAGTGCAGAGAATGGACAAATAAATGGCAAAATTACTTATTAAAAAAAAAAAGGAAAAAAAATAATTCCCCTTTTCTTCTCAAGGAGCACTAAAGAGAAGGGACAGAGCTCCTTCCTCCACACTTGCAAAGTAAAGGGAAAGTTCACCTTTCCAGGAAATACCTCCACATTTTTGCCCCTAGTGTGGCATCCCTCTTGATGGCAAAGTTTAGCTTATCAGTAAGGTTAGTTAGCTCCCAGCCTAAAGCATGATTGTATAGAGCTACCATTTTAAAAATACTACCTAAGGTTACATGTGGATAATATCTGAAAGTGCCAGTCCAGCAAAGCACTTCAGCGCATGCTGCCAGATAAATAAATCTCCCTTTTTTGAATCCATCAAACTTTCTGGCCTCAGCACTATCTCTTGGCACTAAATTCCACAGGTTATTTATGTGCTGCCTAAAATAGTATTTTCTGGTTTATATTACTGCTTTTAAAATGTCTGGCTTCATCTCACTAATGTTATTAAAAAGGTAATATTCTGTCTTGCCTTCCTTATAATTTGATATCTCTAATACATTCTCTTTTCTCATTAAAATTTCCAAACTAAAAGACATAATCGTGCCAATCCTTCTTCATACTAAAGTTTTATCATATATCTTTATGTGTCTCCTTTGAGACCCTGCATTTGTTACAATTTTGTAAAATGAAATGACTAGAACTAAGACAGATCTGAGGACAGGAGTGAGAGGGAGGGCACACCTGGCTGCAGACCTAGCTGTCCTTTGGACATGGGGAATATATCACTGATCACTATGCCAAGCTTTTAGTTGCCCTGTTGTACTCCGCACTCTGGACTAATGCTCCACGCCATCAGGCTGCTGTGGGTGGACAGAATCTGACATCCCTCAGATCCCTATAGCTCCAGGGAAGATCTTACTCCCTTCGGGGATCACACAACGGTGAAGGAAAGAAAGGAATTTTTTAAACAGATGCTGGCATGCTTCCTGCTTGTAAAGAACAGAGTCCTCTATCGGGCTCATTAAAAAGTGAAACACCAGCATCTAATTAGACAGAAGCTTTCAGTGATATCAGCCTTTACATTGCTTAGCCACAGCTGTCCAGACACCAGTCCTTTGTGGATTTCCCTACCACCAGATGACCTAGTTGGGTGAAATGACACAGGTATAAACAGGGCTTGCAACTTACTTGGTTCCTACATGGACACAGGATTTTTCTTCAAATAAACATACATCCTTTTCCCAGAACATCGATCAGTCTACAAAAACATATTCTGCTTACTGGCTTGCAAAGTGTCTTGTATTCCTAAATCACCTGGAAACTTCTGAGCTGCCTTGCCATGGGGAACAGTAGCCCACTGTACTTAATGCTAGGGGTGACTGTTTTAAGGTATTCATAAGTAAATCCGAAGTAGTTTCTCATCTGATGAGATCTGTATCTAGCCATTGGGAGTGTAGCAGGCATTGGTAACACCTTCTTGGGATTAGATATCATTCACTCAACACATTAATGTTAATCTTGTTAGATTTCAAGCTCTGCTATCTTCAAGCTAGAAGAGTTAGTTTGTTGCCCTCCTACAAACTGAAGAAACATAAGTTTTACCCCAGTAACAGTGTTAACAACTTCCATTACTAAATACTGACTCATGACTAAGGGATGGTCAGATTTAGAGGTTTTTTTGCTTCTCCGGGGATTCAGGAAAAGTCACATAACCAGGGCAATGGTTAGTATCTTTGAAAATGCATTATTTCAGAAATGCGAATACATAAAAGAAGCCAATAAACACTTAAAATAAATGAAACAAATAAATAATAAATAAGCATGCATGTTTAGTCACAAAGGCATCCATGCTACATAAATCAGCACTATGCCTCTAATAAATCTAATATGTAATTAATAAGCCTATCTGGTTGGCTATTTGAAGTGCAGGATTATAAAAGTGGAAATACAGCTCAGGTTTTGATCGCATTGGAGCTCAGTATGTGAAAAATATTTCCAGATCTTGTCCCTATCTTTTAAATTTAATGCCTGTGACATTTTCCCCACATTTTTTTTTCTTAAAATGTCTTATGTTTCGCATTATGAAATGCATCTTTGCTACTTTTCAAGGTAAGAGATTATACTTGTTACTTGCTATCAAACTAATACAGATTGTGACTCCTCCAGAAGTAACTATTAATATTTTTAAAGGTCAAAAGAATAAAAGCTGATTTGTATTCTGAAATAGACCTCTAAAAAAAAAAAAGATACAATAAATGTAATGAAATAGCAGTTTTGTTACATTTAATTAGAGCAATGTAGCCAACTGTGGCTCACAAGCCAAAAGTAGCACTCCAGTCACAGTTCTCCAGATTTTAGAACAGAATAAGCTATTTTTAGTTGGAAGTGACCTACAACGATCATTTAGTCCAACTGCCTCATCAATTCAGGGTTGACCAAAAGTTAAAGCATGCTGTTAAGGGCATTGTCCAAATGCCTCTTAAACACTGACAGGCTTGGGGCATCGACCACCTCTCTAGGAAGCCTGTTCCAGCGTTTGACCACGCTCTCGGTAAAGAAATGTTTACTAATGTCCAATCTAAACCTCCCCTAGCCCAGCTTTGAATCATGAAGAGCTCAGCACCTCCCTCTGCACTTCACCTCCTCAGAAAACTGTAGAGAGCAATGAGGTCTCCCCTCAGCCTCCTTTTCTCCAAACTAGCCAAGCCCGACGTCCTTAGCTGTTCCTCACAGTTCATTTCTTCCAGCCTTCTCACCAACTTTGTTGCCTTTCTCTGGATGCATTCAAGGACCTGAACATCATTCTTAAATTGTGGGGGTTTTGTGGCTCGTAATGTCACACCACTGGAGAAGAAAGAGGAATGGTAGATGACCAGAGATGGGAGCAATGGGGCTCAGGCCAGGAGGTAAGTGGACGTTCTTCCACCTAACAAAACTCAGCACCGCTCCTGCTCCAGCTGACTCAACACAGGGATTTCAGGTACCCACTGCTGTAAGACTCTGCGGATTATCTACACAGGCTGGTAAGGTGATGTGGCAGGTCCTGACTCCAAGCGTCTCCAGTGCTTATCAACACATGTTCATGCACGTGGGGGTGTGGAGGTTCAAGAGTGGCTGAGAGGTTTCTGAGGAAGGCAAGCAGATGGAGGGATTCCACAACTGCACCTCTGGGGTCTTGATAACAGGTGCACTGAATCTCCTGGGATGTGGAAAAAAATTGGAAAGTATGGACTTGGGGAGGTGGGAGTGCCGGGGAAAAGGGGAGCATGGGGATGCCAGATCACGGGGAAGGAAAAGTCATGGCATGGGGAAGGGAATCCAAATAGGCAGAGTGTCAGGATGCAAAAGCCTGGCTCTGCAGTTTATTGAGCTCTTGGGGTCAGCAGGTTTGGCCAGCCCAGAGCTGCAGTCACATATACAATCCAATTAGTCAAGATAATATTGTTTTGATTAACTCCGTGTCCTACTACTTCATAATAAATGACGGGCCTGCCTACTACGTTGTGCTGAGCAGCATGAATGCACCAGCCTGAAGTACTCTCATGAACCGAATCTCTAATGAAATAAAGCCAATCAGGTTAACAAGGGTGCTAATTCTCTTCCAGACTTCATTCTGTTTTTATTAATCTTCAGAAAAACTGCTCCAAGAGGTAGCTTTTTAGAGCCTTACTCATCATCCTGCTTTCTTACTGATTATTCAAAAGTTCAAATTCCTAGAAACTGCATATTCCCACAGTGTCTGCAGCATCACCCATACATGGATAAGATCAGATTTGTCCAGGTTGAGACGAGCACAGACAGCGTGGTTATCACACAAACACCGGAACCTTTATCAAGCGAAGTCTTAATGTGGACGTGGATTTTACAGGACTAGGAATGAGGAGGTTTCAGTGAAAATGATGAGTGGACAATGGAGGTGAAGTTGCTTTCAGTGTCCAGTGTCGTGTTGTCAAAGCAACTGAGAATGGCTCAATGGCGTTAAAGTGGATTGTGACGGTATGTGTAAATGCAGGTTACCCAGTGGGACTCTTGCAGCACTTGCATCAGGATTGATCCAAAATGACAGCCAGGACAGAACAACAATTAGCAGTGTAGGAGCATAAACACCCATCATGTAAAATCCAACTTGTCTTCTTAAAGTGAAGATTACTTCTACACAAGTGTAATAACCTTTAAAGAAATAAATGCATTAACGTTTAATGTGCTTTGCAGGTCAACCTCTTCAGATCTGTGTCTTCCAGGCTTTTTTCTATTTAAGTTAAAAGCAAAAGTTCAATCATTTGATTTTCTTTATAAAGGCAAAGAGTTCAATTTCGAAAAAAAAATGTTTGAAAACCAGTTCTATATAACCACCAAGCGTGGTCAGGCATGCGGTACTCCCTGTGCTCTATAAGGTACCCTCCCTCTTTTCGCAGCACATCAGTAACAGGCAGATAAAGCGACTCTCATCTTGATGCTGGCTTCAAGATGCAGTCCAGATAAAACCAATGGGGTCTAGCAGTCATACTAGCTTAAGTTCATCTGAAAATCCTACTTAGCATTAATTCGTGCAAAAGATAGAATTAAGAAATATTGCTGTAGAAAGTTTAGAATGGAAAAGGGGTGATCTAAACGTGACTCTAAGCAGAGATTCCCCCAGTACTGAAAGCTGGTACAGTTGACTTCTAAAGTTGGTGCAGACTTTTTAAAAAAGGCTCTAAAACACTGTAAGTTTTGAATTTGAACACGGAATACTGCCTCAAATCTTTTAAAATGAGGATCTAAAGCACATAAACATTTCAGAGGATATCCATTAAGATGAATTCAATAAAAAAGCCAAAGCTGTAGATACTAGAGGTTTTGCTGGAGATAACAGATGGATCAGGAAGTCTGACAACCAGAAAAAAAAATCTGTTTGTATTTTCACTCAATTAGCAGAACTGGCATTTTTATGTTAATATTAGCACAACAGTGTTGTAAAAACAACTTCATGAACTATTCTTTCACAAGGAAAAGGCATTCTTATGTTATATTACAACAATTTCACAATTCAGATCAGTCTATACCTATAAAGTTGGTGCAAAGCCGATTTAGAAGATAGAATCTGTCAAAAATACATCCATTTATCTTCTATATTTTATCAATTAAGTGCTGTAGAATGATAAATCATCTTAAAGGTGCTGCTCGTGCATACAATAACTAAAGCAACAAAACAATAAAACATTAAGGAAAAATTGCCTTGTGTAGAAGACACTATATGGTATTTTATAGTTCATTTTATCCTCGTCAATGATCTGTTGTCAGACAAGTTTCCCCTTTATAATGTCTGAATAGTTTCCAGTCACTTTTAGATTTTGTTTTCAAATGAGGGATGACCTTCAAGGTCATTATTTGTTGTCTTTATGCCAGAAATGCATTCTGTATGGCTTTGTATCATCTTTCATCAGGCAGAGAATAGTATCCATTGCTCTCACCATTCAGCTCATGAGGACCTACTTGGATCTACCATACATTTGCAATTTGCCAATTTAAATATTCAATTTATTGCCACAAAAAGTCACCCCAAATTTGTTGACTGTCTTTCTACTCAGGTGGGTATGATAAAATGTCAGTTGATGTAAATAGGCAGTAAAGATTAAGTTCTTTGCAATTGGCAAGAATCTCCTACATAAGCCATAATTTTGAAAATTTGCTTGTACATGCAACACTGCCTCTTGATTACCTGACAAAATCCTTCACTGAATTAATTTTAACTATGTTTGCAAAATCTGCTTTTTGAAAGACCTTCAATATAAGAATTTAATGTAAATCAAACAACTACTGATTACTGATTACACCCTCTAAAAATATTTCAGAGTACTAAAATGTTCCATTCACATTGGTGAAGTATTAATTCCAGTCAATTATGAGATTAACATGGATGTTCTTAATTTCTAAACAAAAAAGGATTTGCAAAACAAGAATTATGAAAACTTTTTAAAATATCATGTTGTCACTCTACCCACTCTGACAGTTCACTAATGCTCTTTCTTTAACGTTCAAATCTCACACGCACATGAAAGTTCTTCAAGGAGTTAGTCAATTGGACTCCCTGGGAAACTGCCCTCAGGGACAAGGGAGCAGAACAGAGCTGGCAGATCTTTAAGGATGCTTTCCATAGAGCGCAAAAGCTCTCAATCCTCAGGTGTAAGAAATCAGGAAAGGAAGGCAAGAGGCCGGCATGGATGAGTCAAGACCTGCTGGTCAAACTAAAGGGCAAGAAGGAAATGCCCAAGGCAGTGGAAGCCAGGGCAGGTATCCTGGGAAGAGTACAGGGATGCTTCCCGGTTGTGTAGGGGTGGGGTCAGGAAGACCAAAGCACAGATGGAGCTGAACTTGGCAAAGGACACAAAGCATAAAAAGAGGCTTCTACAGGTATGGCAGCCAGAAAAGGAAGGCCAAAGAAAGCATATGCCCCTGATGAGCAAGACAGGCAAACTGGTAACAACGGATGAGGAGAAGGCTGATGTGCTCAACAACTTTTTTGCCTCAGTCTTTACTGGCAACCTCTCTCCCCACGCCTCTTGAGCAAGACGGGGACTGGAGCAAAGTCCCTTCCACTGTAAGTGAAGATCAGGTTCATGACCATCAGAGGAACCTGAACATACAGAGGTCTACTGGACCTAATGAGATGCATCCCTCAGTCCTGAGGGAATTGGCTGGTGTAGTTGCCAAGCCACTCTCCATGATATTTAAAAAGTCATAACAGTCAGGTGAAGTCCCCAGTGACTGGAAAAAGGGAAACATTGAGCCCATTTTTTAAAGGGTAGAAAAGAGGATCCTAGGAACTACTGACCTGTCAGCGTCATGTCTTGTGCCTGGGAAGATCATGGAACAGATCCTCCTAGAAGCTACACTAAAGCACATCGAGGACAGATCACAGGAGGTGATTCAAGACAGCCCACATGGCTTCATCAAGGGGAAGTCCTGCCTGACTAACATAATCACTTTCTATGATGGAGTGACTACATCAGAGGACAAAGGGAGAGCTACAGATGTCATCTACGTGGACTTCTGTAAGGCCTTTGACACAGTCCCCCACAACATCCTGCTCTCTGAATTGGAGAAAAATGGATTTGATGGGTGGACTGTTCAGTGGATGAGGAATTGGTTGGATGGTGGCATCCAGAGGGTAGTCATCAATGTCCAGATGGAGATTGGTGACAAGTGGTGTCCCTCAGGGGTCCATATTGGGACCGAAATTGTTTAATATCTTCATCAATGACATAGACAGTGGGATCAAGTGCACCCTCAGAAAGCTTGCAGAGGACACCAAGATGAATGGTGTGGTCAACATACCTGAGGGATGGCATGCCATCCAGAGAGACCTGGACAAGCTCAAGAAGTGGGCCCGTGTGAACCTCATGAGGTTCAACAAGGCCAAGTGCAAGATCCTGCAGCTGGGTCAGGGCAACCCCTGGTACCAATACAGGTTGGGGGATGAAGGGATTGACAGTAGCCATGCTGAGAAGGACTTGGGAGTACTGGTGGATGAAAAGCTGGACATGATCCAGCTATGTGTGCTCACAGCTGAGAAAGCCAACCGCATCCTGGGCTGCATCAAAAGAAACATGGCCAGTAGGGCGAGAGAGGGGATTCTCCTCCTCTGTTCTGCTCTGGTGAGACCCCACTTGGTGGTCATCTCTGGAACCCTCAGCACAAGAAGGACACAGACCTGTCGGAGTGGGTCCAGAGGAGGGCCACGAAGATGATCAGAGGGCTGGAACACCTCTCCTATGAGGACAGGCTGAGAGAATTGGGGTTGTTCAGCCTGAAGAAGAGAAGGCTCTGGGGAGACCTTATTGCAGCCTTTCAGTACTTAAGGGGGGCTTATAAGAAAGATGAGGACAAACTTTTTAGCACGGTCTGTTGCAATATGACAAGGGGTAATGGTTTTAAACTAAAAGAGGGTAAGCTAAGACTAGATATCAGGAAGAAATTTTTTACAATGAGGGTGGTGAAACACTGGCACAGGTTGCCCAGAGAGGTTGTAGACACCCCATCCCTGGAAACATTCAAGATCAGGTTGGATGGGGCTCTGAGAGACCTGATCTAGTTGAAGATATCCCTGATCATTGCAGAGGGGTTGGACTAGATGACCTTTAAAGGTCCCTTCCAACCCAAACTGTTCTACGATTCTATGAAAATGTGACCATTTTACTGAGCACTTTGCACAGCATCATTTTAATTTGTGGTCACAAGGTGCTGAAACTTGAAGGAACACTACTGATTTTTTTTTCCTGTATAATGGTAAAGTGTACAACACTTAGATTTTTCTTTAAGGTTCCTAAAAATGCCTAAAATATCTAATGATTTTTTAGATGTTTAATTTTAGATTTAGGGCAAAACCCAATATGATCATGATAAGTTCAATAACAAGATAGCAATCTTGAGTAAGTATTTCCTTTTTCCCTGAAATAGAATGTAAGTTTTCCAATATTTCCATTTGTATAAATTTCATTTTGGAATTGCAAGATCCATCCCTTTAATTTTTCACTAATTTATATCCTATTTTTTTCAGTAAATTCATTGTTTATTTAAGAATAAAATATTTTTCTCACTGCTAAGTAAGCTTCTACCATACCCCAACTTAGATTTGAATGCAGTCACTACCATTTGTTGGCTGTGCTTTCCCAAATGCAGAATTTTCCTGAGGAGAGCTAATTTCATAATATTTACAAATGGTAAACCATCTGAGATGCTGAGTTATGTAGTTAGGCTAAGAACACACTCATTTTTCAGTTAAAAAACAAACTCCATTTCAATTTTCATTATCTTTTTCAAGTTAAATTCCTTAACTCTAAGACCTAGTAAGGTTACTTGAGATCTCGTCAGACTTCGGTTCTAGCTCGGGAGCAACTGCAAGTAACAGACCCTTGACTTTAGCTGAATAGTCAATAAGAATCTTGCAGAGGATCCTCAGAAGCTACAGAGCCACAGCCATCCTCGGTGAGTTTTAATGGGAGATTTACTCATATGATGCAAGAGCACTCACTAAAATATACCCTGCTGACTTCTGCTGTTGCAGAAAGTCTTGCGGTTGCACAGCAGTTTGGATATAATTATAGGCAGGAATCAATCAAGGTAGAAAAGATAAATCATTAGAAGCCAGAGTACAGAAAGCATTGAATAAATTCGTGCCCACACTCAGAAAATAATCATAGGATTGAATAAATACAGGACTGAGGACTGTAAGCAGCTTTCTATAATGACAGACTTTCCAGAACACTCAGAGAAAGGAAGAACCTACAGGGAGAAGCATTTGAAATTACACTTTAATACGATCCACAGAAGTCAAACCAGAAAACCAAAATTATCCTACTTTGCTGCAACGGGCATAATTCTACGTGAACAACCTATCGGAAAAGTTAGGCATTTACAAGTATAAAAAGCTATTAGGACTATAGAAAAGAAAATGGTGATGGTAAGATTGGAAAACATGTGAGCAAACCCATTTAATCTCATCTTCAACCTAGATGTTTCTGTATCTGAATAAGTTTGCAGTAAGCATATGGGGTAGTTACTACTATATAAACTAGTGGTTTGTTAAAAGTAATATATTTTTTCCCATAGAACGTAAGACATGAACCTTAAACAGTAACTGAAGGAAGTTTAAATTTTTTACCAAGAAAATCACTTATATTACCTACCTGTGCCTTTATAATACTTCGTACAGTTACCATATTCGATATCCTCCTTTTTAATATCAAACTGAGGCAGAGCGATTTTCTCCAGCTGTACAGGATCTCCGGACTGCCAGATAAACCGTAAGTCATCAGTTGTGTAACCAACTACAAGAACAAAATAATAATAATCACTTAAAGAACATGTCAATCAGAGTGAATTCTGCAAGAAAATCTAGTATATATGTATCATATTGCTTTCATTTTTTTGTTTCTTTCATTATTTATCTTTCTATTTCCTGTTCAAAGAATTAACTTAAAAAATGAAATAATCCACAACTGAATTTTTATGTAGGCCTGAATTAGGACCAGGTGGGTAGAACATTACATGATTAAGAGGCGTTTGCTACAGTACTTACTGTTTAAACAAAGAAAGCAAAACCTCATATTCATTCATACTCCAGCAAAGTATGAAAAATATACTGAACTTTAACAGCGCTCACAAGTCCTACTAACTTCAAAAGAATTTAGCAACTCAATTACTGTGATGAATCTTAGCTTTTGTGTAAAACAGCCTTTATGCTTAGTGGTTCAGATTAAAGGCCCTGATTCATGAAAGTGTTAGTATTCAGGAAATTCTTGTCCAGGAATTTAAGTAGACGTGTAGTCCTACTGCAATCGATTCAGTGCCTCCATGATCTCCTGAGTATGGACAGATTCCAGAATACATCTGAGTGTCTAAGTCATGGTATATACACCACCACCAAGGGAGAGGCAGGGAAAGTTAGGCTCACAATATTCAAGCATAAAGCAGTATTGATTAAATATGCATAATCTTAATCATGATTTTACGTGCCATTTTCCTGCTACCTTCTGTTTATTAAGGATCAACTTAATTCAAACAGAGATAATGTATGTTAAATGAAAACAGAGATGGGGAAACATAAAAAAGACGGAGTTGAAATGCAGCGTTTTGCAATTCAAAGCCTCTGAAAAATGTTTAAAGAACCATTCTTTTTCTGGAGGCATTAGGCAGATTATTTTTTTATCTTTGAAAAATAGCTGTGATTATAGAAGGTAAACTTTTTCATAAACTAAGTTCTTTAAGATTCAGAACAACTTAATAAAAATCACAATGTCTCAGAGCTCCGTGATGGAAAATAATACAAAAAAAATTTAGTTGTTTTAATGCTTCGTTCATAAAATCAGTCTCACCCCCTTACAACATACAGCAAATCACAAAACTGCCAAGATCCTTTATGATAACAATTACTGGATATTGAGCATTTTGTCTATAGGGAATGTGTAGAACTGGGGATCATAACTGTAGAAACAAGAACAACTTAGTAAAAACTGGTGGTCTTTTTTGTTTTGGAAATCTAGCAACTAGAAAAAAAATATTGTTTTGAAACTAACTTAAGTACAAAAAACCTGCCAATGGCTAACAGGGAAAGCAAGCCCACTGTTGGAACTGGAGGTACAGACAGGAGGTCATGGGTACCAGTCTAACTTTTGACAACTGAATTAACAGGTAGAAGAAAGTTTAGTGCACACTGTCTTTCCAAAGGAGCAAACCCCTCCTGAATTTGAATATATCAATTTAGGATGGAGAAAGAAAATAAGATTAAATAAAGTTATTGATAATTTTTTTATGAATAGTTCTTCCTTGAATAATCATACCTTGTAATGCTTGTAAAGCAACCCAGACTGAGAAAGCTTGAGAAAAATTCCATTAATGTTACTGTCTAACTCCAGTTTAACCCCAAACTGATTTGGGTTTACCGTAAGAGTTTACTTCAGCCAGTGCATATACATATTAGTGATGGGCGAAACTACTATGGACATACTACAATTCTAAAGAGAAATGCTGGAAATCAAAAACTAAATTGTAAAACTCTGATAGTGTTATTATTACCCTTGTCCCCACTGGGATGCCCTGCTCAGCTTTGAATAACCTTGCTCTCTCTTTGCTTTTGTTTTCCCTTCCCTAACATCACCTTCCCCACCAGACCTGGTGGAGTAACAACGGAAGAAATTTTCTGTATAATAGCAGGAATGGGCTGGAGCAAGCCACCTTCCTTCTCTCTGCTTCACACTTGTCCTTACTCAGGAAAACTAAGTTACCATGAAGGAGGGATCACCAGGGATCGGAGTCTTGGCAAAAGGCTGTACTTGAGTAGGCACCCTTGTACTTGGGGAGCAGGGAAGAAGGTGGGTTTCAGAAACATTTTGTCTGCAACTTCCAGCATGGCATGAAGACCTTCAGAGATGAGACCTGTCTGTCCCTTCATAAGATCAAATCACCTACACACCAGGGAAGGATTGGTAAGGGACAGATGCCTGACTACATCCACAGCACATCTGGAAACTACTTTCAAAAGGTTTCATACTAAACGCTCTCAATGTATTGGCATCAAATACTTTCCCTTTGGAACTGTATCAAAAGAGTTTCAAACAATACCATGCCTCATCAATGCAAGGGGATAAACTGGACCCCAACAACCTACAAGGCAGCACAGGTTGTCAAAGTTAAAACTACCTGGGGAAATCGTGGATTCTTTTTTTCCAATTAATACGTGTTTCCATTTTAGTAAGTTCATTGCAAATGCTTTTATAAAACTCCTCAGTTGTCATTTTGTTAGATATCAAAAGCTATAAACAGAGTGCATGGTGCCATAACCATAAGATACATTTTTGATAGGGAAATGTACGTTGGTAGAAACCAGTGAATATTCCTTTCAAGATTCATTAAAAATGTTGACATGAACAATACAGAACTGATCATTTTTTGGTTGATTCTCAGGCATGCCTAGAAGGCAACTGTTTTTATGCCCAGACTGTTTTACATACAGCTTTCCAATTGCATCTTGCAGCGCTGTGTATCCATAGGAAACAAGGTCAAGTCCAAAGGGCACGACAGAGTAATAGACAATCTGCAAATACAGAAATGGAATTTAAAACCAATGTGAGCTGCCATGTAAACAGTAGACAGCAATAAGAAAAAAAAAAATCACAGGTATTTGATTTTCAGCTTCTAAAAAATCAGAAAAACTCAATTAAAGTTATAGTAAGTAACAGTTTGAAACTGAGCCATCTCTACTAGTCCAAGAATAAATTTTATAGAGAGTTTTAAACATACAGTAGTTCACAAATTAGAGACCTACTACTACATGAAAAAATGCATCTAAGTCATAAGAATAACCAAATCAAAGGTCCACACAGAACAGCGTTCTGTCTTCCAGCAGTGGCCAATGGCAGATTCCCTAACAAGAATATGAGGCTACAACAATCAGGAAACGATATTTCCGCAGATACCCATCAGTGTCCCAAAAGCTGCACCTCAAGGACCTCCTAAACCAGAAGGGATGCTTCAGCATTTAAGGGACCTCGACAGATTTTTTTACCTTCAAGAAGCTGCTTTGCTTCCAGTTGCTTTCTGGAATCCATGTAAACTCTAATCATGCACAGCATCCTGCAGCACAAAATGCCATTGCTAAGCTGCACACACTCTAATCATCTCTTTTTATCTATCTTGATCTTGTCTCATAGTCCTTTTACAGGAAAAGAAGGTGAAAAATCAATGCCCATCCATTGTCGCTGTGTCATTCATGATTTAGAGACCTCTATGCCACCACCTCAATTATCTTGTGGGTTTTTTTCAGTGTGAAAAGTTCTGCCTTGCTTAGCTGTTCTTTATGAAGGATGCTGTTCTGTACAGTTGACCATCCTTGCCTCCCTTCTTGCAGTGAGAAGACCAGAACTGCACCTTGCATTTCAGATGCAAGTATAGCATGAATTTATATGGTGGCATAATGTTCTCTTTGATCTCTAACACTTCCTAGAATTCAATTCACTTTCTCAACCAGTACTGAGCTGTTAGCTAACATTTTCGAGAACTAGCCCTTATTACCCCCAAAGGTCGTTTTCCTAGCTGTTAATAGCCACCTCAAAACCAAACAGTTTTTATGTGAAGTTAAAGTAATTTTTTCCCACGTGCATAATTTTCAGTTATTTACATTGAATTTCATCTCACACTTTGTTGCCTATTCACTAAATTAATTTGTAATTCTCACTGCTGTCTCTTATCTTTACTGTTCTGAATATTTTGGCATCATCAAAAGCGTCCGCCAAGTCAGTTTTCCAGATGATTTGTGCTGAACAGCACAGGACTCAGAAGATATTTTTCTGTGGGTCTCTACTGCGTACTTCCCCTTATGTGAGCACTGGCTGTTTATTCCTACATTCGGTTTCCTAATTCTTAACTATTTATGCAGGCAAGAGCTTTCTCTCACATGCATTTTGTCATTCAAGTATTTTGATAACCGGAGATTCATTCATTTATGTGTGATAATATCTCTGTAAACTAAAAATACAAGACATAGTAATTATATATTTTAAAAAATGAAAATGTTAGTAGCATGTAATCAAACCACAGTGCCTCAAAAAATTAATCTTAGCTGCATATGTATCATTTATGAGCATGGTGTCTTATTAAAGTCAACAGAATATTTTTAGAGGACAACTTTAATTTCAAACTTTATTGAATTTGGCTATTTAGAAGATTTTAGAGAAGAATTTTTCCATCAGAAACATTTTTATGAGTGTTCACTCAATATTCATTATTCATTAACCTAACCTATTGACTGAAATAAGCTCATTTATGAACAGCTGCAACCTGGAAAAATAATTGAAAAAAGTTTCAATGTTTCATTTAACACTTGTTATTTCAAATAGGAAGTTTCTTTTATAGCTGAAATTGATTTTCTATTTTGAAATATTAATTTCTATAGACTTCGAAACCTGCTGCAGAAACAACGGAAAACAGAACCAGGACCTTCAGAGTGAGACAAATGAAATGCTTTGATTGCCCAATATATTTTCTTTTCTGATCACTGTCAGCAAATGTCTTGAGACTGAGTTTTCTCATCCTGATTTGGAATGGGCAAAAAAAGAACCCAGTCCCTCCCATCCTCTGTCTTTTATCCAGCCAATTCTACTCCAGGAAGAGATAGCTCATGTGATCATAATTTCAGAAATGGTTTCCTCTTAATGGTAAAGTTACAGTATATTAGGGTAATCATTTCTTTCCTCTATCAGGGTAATATGTTTCAGTTCACATCAGAAGAAAATCTACAAATCATTGTGTCTATAAACTCTCCAGATGTGTAATTCACTTTGAGATCCTTTTTAATCAACCAATTTGCTATTTTCAGTGGATGATTATTTTTATGGCATGGTGTATAGCTTTGATAAACCAAGTCAAACCACAAAAAAGTATGTGTTGATTGCAATGATATTAAGCAATATTTTTGTGTCTTCTGAAAAAATCTATGTCCAGTAAGGCACGGAACTTAAGCAGGGATTATGTCGCAGTATTTTTACAAAACATTTATATTCACAAATTTTGTAATTTCTGCATTTCCTTATATCATTAGTAAGCAATAATCATTTTCTTTAGTTGATGTAGAAATTTAAGTGCTGTGCAAATTACATTGTTTTACTGAAAGCTTTACTTCAGATATCTTATCCATTTCATTATGCTTCCAGGAATCTAAGCAATTATCAAAAGGTTTTAAAATTTGTTTCCATAACTACTAGTTTACTTAATGCGTTAGCTTAACATGAGATATAAACGTACATACGCTTCAAACTTCTAGTACCTGCTGCTCTATCGACTGACATGCTTTAAAACACCTTCATTTGATTTCTCTACAATTTAATTTATTATAGTATTGTTTACAAACTGTCATATAAATTTAAATATTAGTCATAAACTGTACTACGTTACTAAGTCTAACACAGCATATATATTTCATATCAAGTCATTTAAAAAAAAAGAGTAGAAATGTATCGACAAAATACCTCATGCTGACTAGGACATCTCCATCACGAAATATAAAAAGAAGGATATTTTCTTGTGTGACATCATGGAAGTTAGCATTTTTTTCATTTGCAAAGAATAAGTCCGGCTTCCAAAGACATTTAAACATAGTTGGGTCCACTGTCAGCGTATCTGAACCTCTCCAATCATTGGGCAGTTTGAGTCTGGGGTCATTCCACTTCTGTCTTAGAAAGATGTTGACTCTATAATCCTGATGGGAAGAATACATAAATTAGACTAGCCAAAATCTAGCCAAAAACACACGGAGAAAGAAAACCATTCTATCAGACTCTGAAGAGAAAACTAATTTATGCCCTGATTTTTCTGTCACAAAGATAGTAATCACTATTCAAATAACATTAATAAGCGTTAAGTTTAGTAGACTTTACTACAAATAGGTAGATTATGTCTCACTCATGTTTTGAATATAGTAACTTTCTTTAAAAAAAGGCCCAAATTGTCCCCCCAGATTCTTTTTTTGCATTCCCTCGATAGTAGCCCCCTGTTACCTAGGCACAGAGAAAAGCATGCAGCAGGACAGAGGGATGCCATAGCTTGGCTACACTAAATTGCTGCAGGCAACAGGCACGATATCACTGTGATATCCTGTGAGTGTAAATTCCAGCTTATTCTCCATTTGCTTAAGTGGCACACTGATGGCAAAATATCACACTATAAAAGCAGAAAACAGACCAGGTAGATAATAGATTTTGCATTACACACCCAGAATACAGCCTCAGACTTTGTAACAGTGATTTGGGACTATTTTGGTAACTGAGGAAAACGGATTCCAGCTTGCAACACAAGTACTGCGGTAGCATGTATGAAGGCAGAAACGGAACAGGTCTCGAAGAGACAAAATCAAGGTTTTACACAGAGGAAACTTCCTTCTGGATTCAGCAGGACGCTTGCTCAAGGATGGAGGGTAGTAGAGCCATGCTCAATGAGAACCTAATTTTGCCTTTGGGAATTGGAGTAGCACGTGTCTCAGGGCAAAACGATACCCGCACGCATTCTGTCCTTAGTGAAAGCTGTGTGCATCCAAAGGAAAAATCTGACCCAGTATGTCAGTTATGATTTTTCAGTCTTACTGCTAAGTCTTTTTGCTTTTTACATTTACATTTAAGCCAGTGTTTCTTTTTTATGTGTATGTAAACTAGGCAGATCACATACAGAAAAATAATATAAAGGTATTGTTGAAATAAAGTAAAAAAAAAACACAACCAACAAGAAAATTCTAAAATTTACCTCCAGTCTTCCTAGTCATCTTCTATTGTGTGTTTTGTTTTTTCATAATTATCTATTAGATACAAAGCATCCTGAGATAAGGTCTGTGCCTTTTAAAGCAGCGAAAACAATGCTAGAAATCTGTGAGTGAAGGTTCTCAACATATTTTTGGTTTGTCACTGTATTCCGCATAACGAACTAATTTTATAAAATTGTTTATTTTACATGTTAATGCCCTCTTACACATTTTTCTGCTGATGCAATGGGAGTTCTTTTCTGTTGTACTTACTATAAGGTATACATTTACAGTCCAAAGCAAGTGCCACGTTGAGACAGTCATGCTAACTCCAGCTGGAAGCAGTTCACTTGGCTAAGACCTCATGCAGAATAATTTACCCTGTTAATTGTAATACAGTGCCCACTTTCCCATGTCCAGTCCACCAGTCAAATCAGCGCAGGTATTTATTTATTACACTATACTGCGCAATTTTTTTCCTTACTGCATTGTAAGGAAAAGCAAAACATCAAAACTAAGTAGAAAGAACTGAGGCAATATTTATTAATATGCATAGTTCTGAGAGATATCTTAGTTGTTGGCAGTCTGTTTTTGAAAAAATGTATGTAGTCTGACTCTTCTTTATACAAAGACCTATGTTATCTTGTCACAGTAAAGAAGGAGTATAAAATAATAGTTAATATGAAGTGACTTTGTACTGGAAGGCTCACATAGAGTAGCTTCAGAACAGAAGGGAAATCAGGTTGTTATCTCAGAAAGCATCTTTTCAATTATATGTATATAATTGAAAAGTTACTTTATTTGCTTCTTGCTGAAGTTCCCATTCCATATGCACTCCTTGTCTCAGTGAAAACAATTACTTTAAACCAAATGAGATAAATACTGCATACCATTCATGCTCACAAGCATTACACTGTTCATTACACCAAAATTAATTTCCCCATAAACAAGTGCATTACCCTAATTTTAACAAAAGAAAATGCCTTCTCAAAGCCATAGGCAAATGATAAGCAGTGTCCAACACTTGCCTTCAGCTTACCCATTCAGAAGAAGGAGATGTTTACATCACTGAAAAGCAGAATGCACTGGCAAAATAAGAATTGGAAGTAAGATCAGGTGGAAGCTATTTTATTTCCTTCCTTGCTCTATGACAAATGAACTTAAATATACCAAACAACCAGATGTTGTGACATTTTAAGACTTGATTTTGTTCCCATTTAAGTCAATGTTAAGTTCAGACCTACCTAAATGACTAGAAACCTGTAACAGGGTGTACTTGGAGAAGAAGGCCACCAACACACTTGAGGCAATATAGAAAACGTAGAAGGAAGCAAAGAAATGTCAAACTACAAAACTGGCTAGACAGACAATGATGTGCAGAAGGGCTTCTTTCTAGAAGAACATGAACATCTGGCAGCGGTATACACTATGATCTGGTATAAATCTATTCTGAAAGAAGTCTGAAATCAGTTCTCTCAAATCCGGGCAATGAATTTTAAGATTCAGTATGTGCACTACGATTAGGCTCAGCAGGGGCTGAAGAAGTGGTCTGTGTGAAGTACGTGGTCTTCCTCCTACACATTTTACAAGCATTTGTTGAATATTGCAGAATGATCAGCATTTTATAATAACGGCGAGTCAAACAGCAATTAAAAAGCCTGAAACTAGAGGGAGGAGAGTCGGGTGGAAGAGAGATTCATCATCCTTAGAGCTAAGAGGACCTGGTAGGTAAAAAGAATCACGGAAGTATTCTACAGGGCTTTGTTTTCCCATGAAACTCCAACAGAAGGCAACTTGTTTTCAGAAAGGTTGAAAGGGGAGGCATTCTAGGAAATATTTCAAATGCAACCTACTGAACAGTGGGCATGTGGCCAGAAAACCTCCTCAGGCCAGAAACCAGGCATAACCAATACATCTTTCTCTGCAAACTGCAGCACATAGAAGATCATGAAAAGCTTTTTCTACATGAACTGCACTCATACGAAGAAAAGAAGCGTAATAGCACTGTTTTTTAAAAAAGTAGAAAATGGCATTTTTATTATTAAAATAAGGAAACTGAATTTTCCTTCATATACAGAAATATTAAAAAGACCTTTCTGCAAGGTTTTAAAGTAAAGGAGAAAGAGGAAGTGGTGTTTTGCCATTGGAGTCAGTGAAGAAAGGTTACTCTGCAAGTAAAAACCTTGAATATAGATTCTGTAGACAGAGGGTCAGATCATCAGCACAGCTAAAGTATTATAGCCTTATGGGCATTTATACCAGAAAGGACCTGTCCCTCGGAATCCTTGACTGGTCATCCAGTCTATAACATTTTCTAAATGTGACGTAATCACATATTATCCCACAAATCTGCAGTCTAAAAACACATCTGCAAAATCAGAAGCAGAGTTAGCATGGGGATCCTAGACAAGTAGCCTTATGAGCTAGAAGGAAACAAGTTACAGGATTCAAGATGAAGGGAGCTTACTAGAAGGAAGCAGCTCTGGTATAAGCTCTTAGCTGTTTTAGCTGTACAAATTCTAATTCACTCTGTAGTTAACTAATTTTTTGTTTAGTTTTTCCGGGTAACTTTTTTGATACTTGTGTGAAAACGCCGCAAACCTCTTGAGTACTCAACAAAACAAGATGACCACTACCCTTTCTAGACATAGAGCAAACATTTGCCCTTCAGTTTCTTCACAAGGGCTTGGTTAAAGCAATACAGGCTTCTGGGCATAGGATCCACACCATAGGTCCTATCTTGTTCAAACCAGTATTACTTCAAACCTGTTGATGCTATTCTATAAAGAAATTCTCTTCTCTCTTAAAACTACGTAAACTCTACCTCAGTGGGAGGTAATCTCTACTCTTTTCTTTTGAGGACAAGACAACTGCATAGCTAAGAATGCAATTGTCATGGGACCAGAAGCACAACAAGCAAAAATTACTTGAAAATAATTTTGTGGGATTCTTGAAATATATGAGGAACCATCAGAACCAGCCACATGATGTCAAGGTGAGGGACACTGCGGGAGCCTGTTGACTAGTTAGAAGTCCCAGACATTAAGCCCAGAGCTGGCTATTTCAGAGAAGGGTCTAAGAGGGGGATACAGGACATCTTGTTCAAGATATTTCCTTCTGCATCTCTTTTAACATCCTTCTGAATTAAAGGAGATCAGCATACCAAATCACCTATTCTCTCTATGGGACTCTACTCATTTGTTTGTCAAGCCTTCTTACCACCACCTCACTTCCAGACACCTGGCACTCATGGTTATTTTTCTCCAGCCCTCCATCACCCAAAAGAAGGAATCGTCCATTTAGCATTGCTAAGACAGGATGATTTACCCCCCAACAGATTTTGTGAAAACCTACGAATTCAGCTATTACAGCCAGAAGTGGCTACAGTGCCAAGAATCATCATGATACTTCATCCACTGAAACACTTAGAAATATATTGTTTCATAGATTTGGGTATCAGCAATGGTATCACTCCAACCAGTTTAGTACTTCTGGTAACACTAGAGATAGTCAAGAAATCAATATTCCTCATGATTTACACCAGAACCTGAGACAGTAGAGATGCAGACAGCCACTCTCTTCTCCAACACTGAGGGATCTTCTTCAGCAGTTCTGTTACTGCCTGCAAATGTCTCTCCTTTCTGGATGCAAAAGGCCCCTCTGGTCCCCTCGGCTCCAGGAAACACTTTTCCTGTGATTCTGGAGGTACAATTTTTTTCCTAGTCTAAGAGACTTGCTTCTACTGTCTAGTGCAATACCCAGACTATCTGAAGACAAATACCAGGCTATCCCCATGAAAGCAGTGGTTCCTGATTGTCCACAGGACCCAACACCCACTGCAGCAGGAAGAGTTTCCCAAGTGATATATGGAAGAACAAATTGAGCGTTTCTTTCCTCCGTGCTTCCTGTGACACATTAAGGCAACCAAGAAGTAACCCAAACTTCACATAAACGTGCTTAGCTATCATGGTAATCAGCTGGAGGTGGAAATCTAAATAAAAGCATAAATTAAAGTAAGGATGGTGTCTGAAGTTCTGAAATATGGAGGAGAGCATGACTTACTTTACAGAACATCTTAGTAAATTTGTGAGTGTCCATATCAGGAATTCACAGACAGTCATACATGCATTGCTGTAGAGAGCATACATAACTTGGGGGGGTGGTGGGTGTAGCACACCCCTTACATTCATGCTTTGTTACTATTTGGATCTGGGTAAATTGTAAAAAAGCCTCTGTAAAAGTCACTTTTTAAAACATGCAATAAATTTCAGAAACTTGAAAGGGCCATCTGGCCTAATATACCTGCCATCTTAGACACTTATCTCACTCCTACTTCCCTGTTCTTCCTCCCTGCCGCTCTTTAAACTTCAGTCCCCTTTATGTTTTCAGGAAATAAATCTTGAGGTATCTTTGGCATACTTACATTCTTTGTTTTAATATCACTTCCCACTAAGGCTGTTAGTTGACTTACTATAATTTGCAATCAAATCTAAATCTTCATTCACTCCCAGTTAAAGAAACATAAATTTCTGGCCAAGCTGTTCAAAAGCTGCTTCAGCCATCACATGTTTAACTTTGAGTGGCTCTGTGGTCCTACTGAAATGTCATTAGGGTATCGTGTGAGCTGGTTCTGAATTTTAAGTGGGTACTTACTTCCACCGACAACAAAAGGTGTTTTATTATTTATTAGCTTTGTTATGGTTTATTGCTTCTGTGCTGTTATGAGTGGGAATGCTGCTTTAGTCACAGCTTAAAAAGAGCAGCCTGGTTTTGGGAACTGCCTCAGTGCTTTGGATGCCAAATGGAATCACCAACGTTATTCCTAAATGGGATTCTCAGGGAGCACCTCAGAACTCCCACGCTAGTGCATGCCTTGGCTGTGGCTTCCCAGGTCCTGGCAAGACATGGTGTGCTCCTCTGTTTTTTACATAAAAGAAAACCCTGATCAGGTCAGAACATCTTCAACAATTAAATGTAATTTTTTTTCAATACTTTTGACAGCATTCATCGGAAATGCCATTGCAAAAAAGATCTTCAAGTCCCTAAATGTTTGGAACAGCTTTGCTGAAATTACTTTTTATTTTGAAATTGATTCCTACAGAAACAAAAAAGCCAAATTTCTAATGAGGATTATTTGTTGCCGTTATTGACGTCGAAATTTTCTGACTGACTTGGAAACATTTTTAGAAACTTCACTCCGCAGTTTATCTCACACAGTAAATAATAAATAGGAGTAAGAGTAGGGTCAGTGATGATCTACTCCTTTAATCCTTCTCCTTCTATTCCTCCACTTCATCCACCATTTACTCCTTTCCTCAGAACTATATAAAACAGAGAACCTGTATGCTTCAGCCTTATGCATGTATGTTTTTCTTTCATATAAAGTTCTAGTATTTTCTTCAGTAATACACAAACCAACCTATAGATTAACTCTGAGGAAAATTACTTAATTCCTCTGAACTAAACTTAGGGAAATAAGTGTACTTTCTGGATCTTAGAAACGATGAATTTCTTTTCATGTACATCAAATTTTAAACTCTATGACAACGTGTGGACAAATATAGAGTGAAACAGATTAATAGGTTCATGACATAAAGCACAGTCAGTCTATCACTAACTCCATTAACTCAGTTCTCAGTGTCTACAATCGTAACAACTATTTCTACTTTATAGTTCATAATCCTCAGCCTGAAATTTAATTTAATAAGAAAATTTTCATGTGCGCGGTATGAATTTCATTCCAGTCTTACCATAGTTGTCTCTTGAATTGACCCAAAGCTGTTAATGAAGATGTTGACTGCAACATCGACTGGAATTCCTTAAAAAAAAAAAAAAGATTTCTAGTGAACTGCACAATCCAGTAAAGGTATGTTATCTTTCATTTAAAGTTCCTTTACACCAATATCACAATGTGAAATGTTTTTTTACAGGGTCAAACAACTTTATCTTTTCAAGTTAATATATACAGTTTTCAAAAGCTGTGGTTTAATCTATTTCCATTGAAAGCCAACAGAAATCACAAAACCTCTTTTCAACCTAGTGATAAGAAAACAGAAAAAAAAATCCTTAGCCTAGAGTGCTAAGCTTAAAGCATTTCACAGATCATAAATTTGTATAATTTTCAAATTCCATGATGTTCTGTTACCACAGAATGCACAATCCAGTATTTCTTTTGCACACAGTGTAATGGATAGAGGCAATTCACATTTCTAGCAGCGGACACTTCTAACTGTCAAGGTCATAATGATGATCCACCATCCCAAATTATCATGGAATCATACAATCATAGAATGGTTCGGGTTGGAAGGGACCTTGAAGATCCTCTAGTTTCAACCCCCTGCCATGGGCAGGGACACCTCCCACTAGACCAGGCTGCTCAAAGCCCCATCCAGCCTGGCCCTGAACACTTCAAATTACATGCTTACGATTTATGATGACACATTTACTTATGTTGCAAGAGGATACTTCTTTGTGCAAGTCAAGCACGTAATTGTGAAGCATGACTACGGGCAGATAAAAACTGTTGCGTGCAGCTTTCACAGCTACCCAGCCTTGGTGCAAGAGAAAGCTGCTCTGTTTTACAGGGGTTACCAATTTGCCAAGAAAAATTTCTAGAAGCAGCAGCTGTGAAGATATTAAGACGGACTGGATTTTTTCCTCTTTTCCACAGCCAGGATTCCTGTAGTTGAAGAGGGACGGTGCGACAGCTGCTACATCTGCCCTCTGTCACCCTGCGGGAACTGATTGGCAGTCATTTAATCTGGTGTTAACAGAGAGTTATCACGAAGCAGGGAGAAGTGGGCTGATGTTTGTGAGAACTAATTATGGTCCACTGGTTTTATTTAGCACCTCTATGTTGAGAGTGTCAGTGTGTACACAAGATGCTTGTTTCTGGTCTCCTTTAAACTGTTACAAGTACTTAATTCAGTGGAATTCTTCCTTTTTCATTATTTCAGTGGAATTCTTCTTTTCAGCAATAAGAGACGTAACAACATATAAAGACTATTTTGACAAAGTAAGCAAACAGAAAGTAATATATGCCTCACCTAATTGTTTGCTTGTCTGCATACAATACTCCAGTGTACATTTAATGCCGAAATTCAGACTCATTCTCTTGGTTCCCCAGGAAATTACCAAGATAAAATTTCACTTTTTTCAGTTGAACAAGTTTTTTGTTTGGTTTTTTGGTTTGTTTGTTTGTTTGTTTTTGGTTTTTTATCAGACCAGTTAAACGTGGTGCTTTTGGTTATGCAATAAGCATAATACTTTGTTTAGCACCTGACGCGTGTGACAGAGCATCCAGCACACCACTAGTAGCCAAGAGTGCACTGTCTCTTCCAGATTTGAATAGGAAGTGCCATCCAAGAAAATCACTCATGTGTGAGGAACGTTTTAACATGGGCAAACCACTTGTCAGAAAATGTTCTTTTTCTTCCACTTCCCTACGAGTTAACATTGCATGTCCTCCCTTTTCCTTCCATCTTGATTCTTACCAGACTGCCAGCAGGGTTATAAAAATATAAAGAAATCTGCAATATGCTTGCTGATTTATCGTGCTGAAGAACAGGTAGAAGGGAGGCTGGACACTTATTCTTTGTGAAAAGGCTTAGTGCTGAAAACATTTAAATAACAATCTACAGAGAATAAGAAAAAAGCAGGGCACTTGCTGAGAACTGAGTTAAATACATTTATAAAATTTAGTTAAATCTGAAAAACATCTGAAAATGGTCTCTTCAAAAATATGATAAAGAGTATAGATTTTCAAATTTATCATCCTATTGATATGCATGTTAAAATCTCTCTTAATGTATACATCATTACAAAAAAGTTTTAAGAAGAACTGACTTATGTAAACTGCAGTGTCTGTAACGTAATAAAATTGCCCATGTCTTTTTCCAGCAGGGAAGTAATCTAATTCCTAGAAAGTGAAACATACATCTGTATGCGTTGTTAGAGGTTTTGCAGAGAATATGTATTCCAATGTTTTCTGCATGTGTAAGGAAATCACATTTGCCTACATGGAATATTCCTACAACATCTGACTGTCAGGGAGATGTTTTAAAGTCAGAGAATGCATTTAAATCCATTACCCATTTGAAATCCCAAAGTGTGTAAACTGTATTACTAACATATCTTTAAAGGGTTTCCAAATTTTGATGCTGCTGATCTCAAGTTCTACAAAGTCATCTTAAAGGATCTCTATAGTGAATTTTGGTGTTTAAAATACTGTAAAGGGGAGATTCTACTAAAGTCTAACTGAAATGTAGGGATAAAAAGACATTTTAAAAACTTGTCCTATAAAATCTAATTCTGCTTTTAAAAAAAACTTTTATAAAATAAAAACAATAATAATGATAATAACAATCATCATAATAATAATAAAGCATCACATACTATTATGATCATTAAATCCTAACATATTACCTGTCAGCTCAAAAGGATAAATATCTTCTGCAGTTTCGCACTATCTAGGGAAATTTCCATTTAAAAACAAAACAAAACAAAACAAAACAAAAAACTAGGTTGTGAGTATTATCTCTATATAAATTTTCTATGTGTGAAAAGAGCAAAAGTAAAATTCCAAAGATTAAAAAAAAAGGCTGAAATATCTAACAAACCTTTGAAATTAGGCCTTATCCTGGGATCATAACTGAGCAATAGCCTATTCAAGATATTGCTGGTAGAATTAGCGGGTACTCTTGCAAGGTCTTCAGCTGATTGCTGGCTGTAAAAAAAAGGTGCACTTGTTACTATTAAGACAGAAACAACTGTGTGCTTAAACTTAAGTCCTTTTAGATGCATGTCATAAATGTCATTTCACAAGCAAAATATGTTCAATATTTTCAGATTCGACACTGTGTAGTCTTCCTTTCCTTGTGATGCTTCAGTATTTTTCAAGAAACTGTAACAAACATGAAAGCTCTCCTACATACTCTTAGACTGTAAACTTGTCAGTAAATACACCCCAATTCACTAATTGTTCCCTTGCCTCCTAATACAAATATCCAGAGGGACATGACTTCTTCCTTAGTAAAAAGCAGCCACCTGAGCTATTTTTAGGGACTGTCAGATTAGGAACAAAAGTAAACTGACAGGCACTTCGAAGGTGCCAAAGCCTGCAGAGGCTTTTGGCAGTCTCCTGCTCTCACATGCCAGTGCCAGCTATTCCAGGGAGAGCCGGAGCCATTGCATAATCTCATTGTCAAGTGCTAATAAAAGCTTTGTTACAGAAAACGAGGCCTCAGACTCTCCTCTGGTTTTGCAGGGGGGATTTAAACATCTCCATTTACCTTGTCGTTATTGCGCTGGGTGTTAAATTAAAACCATTGCTAAAATTAAAAAGAACCTGTGACAGGTAAATGTAGCTACGAGAGTAACATGATAATTGAGTGTAATAAAAAGCAATAAGGGTGCATCGCTCCCCACCCCATGTACTTTAAGCACTTAGCAGGCTGATAATGTCATGTAAATGAATTTATATGTTGCCTGTAGAACCTGTCCAGTGATGTTTTCCAGTTTTGAATCCTGTCTTGTAATCACTTTTCCATCCATTTTATGATGACTACTCTGCTGACTTTCTGTCTTTATAATTTAGTAACTGAGATGCCATGCAAAAGACAAACACCCTACAGAGGCATAACTCATATGCATCAAGACTGCTAACTCTAGCAAACAATTGTATGAACATATTTTAAGAAATGATCCAATTTATTTCCTACATGTTTTCAATAATCAGTATCAGCTGCCCTGCTTGATTTCTTTTTTTCATTATTCTTTCCCATGTCAAAGTCAGCTTGACAGACCTATGGGCTATTCTTTATAACATCTCTGTTCACTGCTACTTTTCTTCTCATCCTTCAGTTTCCTTCATGTCCTCTGGGACTTCTGTGTTATTCAAACATTTATTGAAGAAAATATTAACTCTCCAAAAGGCTTTTGGCCAGTTTAAAAAGAAAAAAATTTTGTATGAATACATCAGACCTCCTGATTTCAAGACATTCAATTATAGTGGCTCCTGTTCAGCATCTTCCTTATTGACTACTGGGAAATTAATTAATTAATAAACAACTGTCACCATTGTATGATATCGCTATTTGATTGAAAACTGGAGATGAGAGCAGAAAAAGCTTGCAAAAGCTTTTATGAATAGCCCCACCTTTAAAATCAACTGTTTTAACTCAAACCATAGGGGAAACAACAGGAGCAACTGAACAAGATCTGCTGACTTGGTAGCACTTATTACGCCTTCACAATGAGATTTCATCTCTTCCGTTAACATTTCACAGCTAAAATGCTTATAAATAAAGCTAAGAAGCAGTCCCCTATTATTAACAACATGTCAACCATTTATGATAACATAACTGCATTTTAGTCCATCATAGTCTCCTTGATACCCTTTGAGCATTTTATCCGTCAGAAACAAAATAATCAGATTTCTGTTTTCCCTGTTGTATTCAGGATGTTTCTGAAACCTGAAGCTGGATATCTATTTAACCATTTGCTTGTATTTGTTTGACTTTATACACGAGGGAGAAAAGTCTGTCTAAACTCAGTTACGGCAGCAGATAACCGTTCAGCCCTCCTTGAAATCTCATACTATTCACCAGTCATTATCAGGATTAGTATGAATTCTGAAGGCTACCCAAAGATGTAGCTACCAAAAAAAAGGGTGTACCAATGACTATAGCTTAAACTATAACATACAGGATGAGAAAAAATTGTGAAGCAGCTACAGTATATAATTCCCCACCCATCTCTTGCAAAACACACTAAAACCTCTGCGACATTTAGCAACTGCATAGGTGAACTACTTGTTCTATTAGACCTTATATAGAGATAAATGGTCCACTAATAAAACAAGGAATTTTTTACTTTTAGTAACATGTAGTCTGTCCTTATTCTGTGTAAATTCTGTGTAAATGTAAAAATCTATTCCTAGTATGTCCTGTGTAGGACATACTGTAATATAAACCCCTACTATTTTAATCTTAAAGCGATTAAATAGGTGTTCCTTCCAGTAATTGGTAAATTCACCTTCAAACAATTCTCCCAGGGTTCTGTTTAGAGCTTTTATATTTGACTTGGATTTGGATCATTATGCAAAAGAACTAATACATTTCTGTAATTCTGAGATTTGTGTTTAGTTTTCAGTGACGACCTTTACCGGCGACCAGGTTGCTACAGAAATATCATAAACTGGCTTTGTATGCTTTGTTGCAGTTACCCCTAATTGGACAATTGGAACACATAAAGTTAAATGTTAAGACTATTTTCCATTTTGTAGCAGGAACAAGACAGGAAAGAATGTTCATTTAACTATTAAAAAGGCAGAAAAACACTCTGTACACTGTACTACATCTGATACAAAAA
The DNA here is from genome assembly GCF_964199755.1 of Larus michahellis. Lineage (NCBI taxonomy): Eukaryota > Metazoa > Chordata > Aves > Charadriiformes > Laridae > Larus > Larus michahellis. The sequence continues at coordinate 40,725,699 of NC_133900.1, read as the reverse complement.
GGTTTGTGGCATTGCTTCCTTGCAAGTCGCACATCTTAACATGTAAAACATCTAGATCAGATGCCTACAGAAATTATATTTATAAAAGGAGGGTTGCCTTAACACAACCATTAGGGTTTCTTTCTAAATCACATATGCCCAGAATTAATGAAAAACCAAAACAAAACCAAACAACAACCAATAAGCAAGTTTAAATCCTATTTTTAAAAAAAATTTCTCCTATGGATTATACAAAGAAGTTCATTAAATAGTGATGATGGTAATCTGAACCACACGGGATAACATGGACACATACACATAATGCTTGTAAAACACAATGAGGAAAAGAGGAAAAAAGTCTGAGAAATTAAATGAGTGAACGTCAAACAGCAAAAGAAAGCCAAATACAGCTGCCGGGTTTATTTGTCTCTTCAAGCAGGAGGAATCTGAGCTGCACTGCAGAAGTATGTTAATACAAATTTATCTGTTCGGGCTGTTTGTTCAGAAGTCATCCACAAATTCAGCAAAGGAGGTTCACTGCACGGGGAAGACAGTGATGGGATGAAGAAGCGGGGGCAGCATTGCTTTCCGGTAAAGAACATCACGATCACATCTTCTATAAGTTGTTGGGTAGTCTTCTGAACCTATACAAATGTCATGCACACACATTTATCCTCATTTACATAAAATCCAAGGGAAATACAACAGCATTGGCTGTTTTGAGTTGGGAGAAGAAGCACAAAGAGTCAGTAATTGCTATTTTTTAAAGATGACTTTGAAGGAAATGATTGGAATAGCTACTGGAAAAAAAAGCTCTGCTGAGTAACGGTTGTATTTTCACTGTGGTCTTTTACAGCATGCTGTCATCGAACTACCATCACTGAACTGAATAGCACTCATGGGACTAAACATCGTCACAAGGACTGGATTTCCTTCAGAAACCTTTGCTGATCAAAATGCCTAAGCATCACTTGCAAATCAAGAAATCATATGTGTAGCTTTTGGTGAGTTAAGAGGTTACGCCACTTTCAGAGTGACAGCTGAGCAGAATGACTTAACACAACAGTGAACGGGATGGGTTAAGAGCTTGGAGAAACAGCCTGGGACTATTGATGCCATGAAGATATTTACCTAAAGCCACTACCACCCCTGCATAATTGGCCATTCTGGAATGAATTAATGATAGGCCATTGTGCAGACTCCATAAGGCAAAAAGAATTTGAGCTGAGATCTCCCTTCCTAAAAGATGCAGCACTTCAATTTGCTAACGGCTGTCTGATTCCTGTATAAGAACACTCACACCAATCGAGAAGTTACTTACCACTTTTTCTTATTCAACCTATAATTTTCACATTTGTGAAAAGCTATCCCTAGCCTGAGATTTCCCTGAGATTTCCACCAGTTGCAGCATGCATTGTAATTTTAATACATTTATTTCAACTTGCATTGCATGTATCCAGAGCTGCTGGAAAGCATTAAGAAACGAAAGTGCAGTAGCATTCTTCACAGTAATTGATGAGTTCTAACAAAGATATGGTGAATACCAAAGGATAAAGCCACCGAAGTCTCACAGTTGCTATAAAGAGAATTTAAAAGCAAGTAATAGTAAAGCTAGGAATTACCTTAACAGCAATTTTGCCTAAATAACAATTTTGAAAAAAAAAAAACACAAAAAACCCAAACCCAAAGTTTTTCTGAAAAGAAAAAAAAGAGAAAACAAACAGTATTCTCAAAAGCGTTCTCACTTCTACGAACAGTGCTCTCAAAAGCTAGAAAGAAAACAAAGTACAGTTAGTCTTTCAGCATGACATTTCTGTGGGATATGTCTGGCCTCTCTGGTCTTTGGGAGGTGACTTCTCACATCACTGATGAATAAAAGCATGACTTTAAGCACCGTATTTCACAAGATATGCAGTATGGTGTCCATCTCCTCTTCCACTGCAGCTGTACACATTTTATCATGGCCTTTGAAGAATGTGGTTAACATTTTAAATTGATGGCAAAATATAATTATTTTCATAATTTGTTAATCAAAATCCAGAAGTGTAGATAAGCAGATATGCATGGCAAAAGGAAGCATATATTGCACTTGGTTTAAAATTTGTACAGCTTCCTTACATTTGTGTTAAGCAAATGTGTCAGAAGACATTATATCACTTTCTGGGTTATCATGACATTTAGTCTCTCAGTGTTCATTGAAGTTACAAGGAGTCCTTATCACAGGCAGCGCTACACGAGGATGACTGGGGAAAGGAATATAAACCACATTCACTGCCAGTGCGAAGGGAAAACTTTTCTGTTGTTTTAATTCACCTACTCCCCAGATCCCTATTCTTCAGATCCCATTATTCTGAAGTATCTCTTGTTTTAGAAGTGAACATGAATATTTTTTTTACTGATGGCATGACAATCAGGAAAACAAAAAAAAAAGCATGTCACAGGGAAGTTAATTCAAACGCCATTTTATAGTACACTGCAGTGCAGACAGTCACGCAGCACGCGTATTCTGTTGTTGGTGTTTGTTTAGAGCTTGTAGCTTGGATAATCTAGCATCAAGCTTTGCCTTTGCATAGTTCTAGGTCACTGTCTGACAGATAAAAACATATATTCCAACTCCACTGTTCAGTTATCTCCAACGAAAACTCCTATATAATGCCGA